>NC_052175.1:11224669-11264669 GCF_902713615.1 Scyliorhinus canicula | reverse complement strand
TACAGTTGCAGCATAACCCCGCGGCTCTTAAACTCAAGCCCCCTGTTAATAAACGCTAACACACTTAAGCCTTCTTCACGGCTCTATCCACTTGGGTGGCAACTTTCAGAGATCGGTGGACATGAACTCCGAGATCTCTCTGTTCAGTCAAATCTTACCCCTTCAAGTATTTCCCCAGTTCTCCCACCCGCCCCCCCCCCCCCCCCCCCCCCCCCCAAACCCCCTTTTTGAAAGTCTCTACAGGATCTATTCCCGCCGGCCTTTCCGGCAGCGTCTTACCGATCACGCCAGCTCACTGCGTCAATCAATTATTTCTGATGCCATCCCGTGGTTTGTTTTTGAACCAATCGCCTCAAGTGGAATTCTGGCCTTTACGGCTAAGGGAAGAGAGGATAATAGTGGGGGGGAGGTGTTGCTGCAACTGTACAAGGCCTTGGCGAGACTGGAGGAGGGACATCGTTGCAGCTCAAGAGGAGATTCACGAGATTGACTCCAGAGATGGGGGGGGGGGGGGGGGGTTGTCCTTGAAGTAGAGGTTCAGCAGTTTAGGCCGAAGCCCTCTCGTGCTCATGCGAACGGGATGGGGGGAGGGGGGGGAGATCGAATTGAGGTCCACGAGGTGACAAAAGGTTATCGACCAAGTAGAGGTAGAGCGGATGCTTCCTCTTGTGGGGCAATTGAAACCGAGGGGGGGGGGTCACAGTTTTCGGATGAGGGGTAGAGAAATTACGTCTCTCAAAGGGTCGTGAATCTGTGGAGTTTACTACCCCAGAGTGCGCTGGACGCCGGGACACTGAGTAAGTTTGAGGGGAGCGACGGATTTTTAATTGGCAATGGGTTGAAGGATTATGCATAATGGCCTATTTCTCGGTTGTCCCAAGATGACTTAAATGGGTACAAATGGAAAGACAATTATTTAAAAGTCCCAAATGCATTTAAGATCAAGTATTTTGACATGCGTACGCACACGTACACACACACGCACACACACGTACACACGCGCACACACGCGTACACACACACGCACACACACATGTACACACACACACGTACACACACAAGTACACACGCACACATACACACACGCACACGCACACACGCACACGTACACACACGTACACACACGTACACACACACACACGTACACACACACACACACGTACACACACACACACACACGTACGTACACACACACACACGTACACACACACACACGTACACACACACACACGTACACACACACACGTACACACACACACGTACACACACACACGTACACACACACACACGTACACACACACACACGTACACACACACACACGTACACACACACACACGTACACACACACACACGTACACACACACACACGTACACACACACACACGTACACACGTACACACACACACGTACACACACACACGTACACACACACACGTACACACACACACGTACACACACACACGTACACACACACACACGTACACACACACGCACACACGTACACACACACACACGTACACACACACACACGTACACACACACACACGTACACACACACACACACACGTACACACGTACACACACACACGTACACACACGTACACACACACACGTACACACACACACGTACACACTAGAGAAGCCAAACGCTGTATTGAATACCAGTGATTTCTGCTCTCGGTCGATGAGGAGCTGGTCCATGTACCATTCGGTGTTCTCCCGGTGGACGTCACGCAGGCCCAAAGCCTCGCTCTGCAGTGCGGAGTACAAAGCCGGCACGTCTCCCTTCTCCAACGCCTCGTCGACATACTCCATGGCAGCATGCACTGACGGGCAGAAAGGCAGCCGTTACGGAGGAGTGGGGGGTGGGGGGAGCGCAGCCCGGGCGAGTCCCATGAAACGCACAAGTCAGTTGGCGGAGGGCAGAGCCAGTTTGGGACGGTAATGCGGCGAACAGCTTGATGGGGTGTTTGAGAACGAGGACGGGTCTGGCCAAAGCAGTACTGTTTGAAGTGGGGGCACTTTAGCAAACGGGGAGAGACAAATCTGTACAAATGTGATAATGACCAGATCATCTATTCTTAGCATTGGTTGAAGGATAAAATATCAACCAGGACAGCTCCATATTCTGGATTATTACAATCCCAGCTCATGTTGCTACTGGTTAGATCCTGGGGCGACTGCGCAAACGGCAGCAGGTGAATTACGACGTGTTCCACTGTTACAATAACTTTCAAATGGATATAGAAAAGAGGGGAAGTTCATTGCAAGCTAATTGTTTTTTTAAATAAATCTTTCTTTATTCATAATAATGATCTTTATTATTGTCACAAGTAGGCTGACATTAACGCCGCATTGAAGTTACTGTGAAAAGCCCCTAGTCGCCACACTCCGGCGCCTGTTCGGGTACACAGAGGGAGAATTCAGAATGTCCAATTCACCCAACAAGCACGTCTTTCGGGGCTTGTGGGAGGAAACCGGAGCACCCGGAGGAAACCCACGCAGACACGGGGAGGACGTGCAGACTCCGCACAGACAGTGACCCAAGCCGGGAATCGAACCCGGGACCCTGGCGCTGTGAAGCAACAGTGCTAATCACTGTGCTGCCGTGCCACATCAGGAGATTTCATAGAATTTACAGTGCAGAAGGAGGCCATTCAGCCCATCGAGTCTGCACCGGCTCCTGGAAAGAGCACCCCATCCAAGGTTAACACCTCTACCCTATCCCCATAACCCAGTAACCCTACCCAACACTAAGGGCAATTTTGGACACTAAGGGGCAATTTATCACGGCCAATCCACCTAATCCGCACATCTTTGGACTGTGGGAGGAAACCGGAGCACCCGGAGGAAACCCACGCACACACGGGGAGGATGTGCAGACTCCGCACAGACAGTGACCCAAGCCGGGAATCGAACCTGGGACCCTGGAGCTGTGAAGTGATTGTGCTATCCACAGTGCTACCGTGCTGCCAATGATGTGGGGTGCCGCTAGGCAATGCCCACCATTTATTACCCATCGAACGGGGGGGGGGGGGGGGGGGGGGGGGGGGGGGGGGGGGGGGGTGGGGGATGGCATATTTCCCACCCTAAACGGGAGACAAACGAACCGCCTGGGTTTTATTTGCGCCCATCGACAATAGTTCCGTGGTCATGGTGACGGAGGCCAGCTCCATATTCCGGGCTGTTAGGTTCCCAGCTGCTGTTGCTACTGGACAAGTTAGATCCCAGGGTGGAACCTCGCTTGAGAGATCCCAACTTATATTTTTTTGTTTAGAAACATGGAGGGTGGCTACTGAACAGAGTCGCAGGAGTCTGCTGATGTACTTTGAACAAAATAATAAAACATTCATTGAACAAGGAAAAGATGAACGATAATACACTACTCCTTCACCCCAACTGTACATTCATAGATATGTACAGATTTGTAAGAATAACACTAAAGCTATTAAATCCAAAGATCCAAAGATGTGCGGGTTAGGTGGATGGGCCATGCTAAATTGCCCGTAGTGTCCTAAAAAGTAAGGTTAAGGGGGGGTTGTTGGGTTACGGGTATAGGGTGGATACGTGGGTTTGAGTAGGGTGATCATTGCTCGGCACAACATCGAGGGCCGAAGGGCCTGTTCTGTGCTGTACTGTTCTATGTTCTAAATCTATCTTGTACTCCAATGTCCACAGTAAAAAACAGTCCACAGTACCAAAAGGATGTGGAGGCTTTAGAGAGGGTGCAGAAGAGATTTACCAGGATGTTGCCTGGTATGGAGGGCATTAGCTATGAGGAGAGGTTGAATAAACTCGGTTTGTTCTCAATGGAACGACGGAGGTTGAGGGGCAACCTGATAGCGGTCTACAAAATTATGAGGGGCATAGACAGAGTGGATCGTCAGAGGCTTTTCCCCAGGGTAGAGGGGTCAATTATGAGGGGACATAGGTTTAAGGTATGATGGACAAGGTTTAGAGGAGATGTGCGAGGGAAGTTTTTTTACACAGAGGGTAGTGGCTGGTACTCGCTGCCGGAGGAGGTGGTGGAAGCAGGGACGATAGTGACGTTTAAGGGGCATCTTGACAAATACATGAATAGGATGGGAATAGAGGGACACGGACCCCAGGAAGTGCAGAAGATTTTAGTTTCGACCAGCATGGTCGGCACGGGCTTGGAGGGTTCGAAGGGCCTGTTCCTGTGCTGTACTTTTCTTTGCATACATCTGGATCCCCCTGGGAGATCCACGTCCACTCCCATTTCGTAAATCAGGCCACTATTTTCCCGGACTGCTCTCTTTGCGGATTCAACGGTCGGCGGTCCCACCTGATCTCGTGGGTTCCAGGCCTGGCAACTTGGGTCAAAACGACCCCCACCCCCCCGCGCAAGCCACAGCGGGCTCAACCCTGACCGTTAACGGTGCCGAGATAATAAATGCGCCCCATTATACTCCATACTTACCGTTGACTTTATTAACATTTCCCTGAATTTCAGCTCGAGTCAAGAATTCCTCGTATACATCTTGCCCCTCGGAGAGCTCCGGCTTACACTGCAGGATAAACAAACAACCCAATCACGATCTGACCTCGTGCAAACGCGGATTTCAGATCCATACGGTGCGAGCCGAATAAAACGTACAAACATGCAGAGGGCGAAAAACAGCAAGAAAAGTGTTGATAACTTGTCAAATTCATGATCCTCTTTTTGTCCAAATTAAAAATTGGGGGGGGGGGGGGGGGGGGATAATCCGTCAATGGGGAAAACTCCTAAACTGACTAATCTGTAAATTAAAGCATGGTTCTGGGGAGAGATTATGCCCAACAGTTTCTGCAATGCCCCCCGGGCACAGGAGGCCTCCAATACCGCGTGCTCTCTCTGTCCAGGGACAGCCAACCACGAACACAGCCTCAGAAGAGGGGTACGGGGGTATCTTATCAACTGCTTGCTACCTGGGCCTATTAATGGCCAATTAACCAAAATTTAATTAAAAAGTTCCTCAGAAAATTTAGGGTGTGAATGCCTGTGTAACCCATACATGCGCGGTCCTCTAACTCCACAAAGCACGCAGCAACCTTGGGAGCCCGTGGACCAATGCAACGTGCGATAGTGTGGGACTGCTGCATGCAGCACCTTCCAGCTCAGATCCCCAGGGAAAGCGGGATGACTCCTGCGTGGAGAGCCCTCCACAGGGGACGTCCGCCGCCAGACGGCAGCAAGGTATGCCAGGGCACGTCTGGGTGGCCAATGTGCGTGCAAGGAGCTGTAGGGTGAGCAGCAACAGCAGTAAACCCTTCCTGCTAAAAGACACGGAGGGAATTTTCACAAGGCTCCCGAGGGAGATTCTCGAGCTTGGGGCTGATGTGGAATCCGATCCGAGCAGGGTTACTCGAATGGAATCATGACTGGAGTTTCTCCTCCCCTTGAATGGCACCCATCTGAACCGTCGGTTTATCCAGCACGCCTGACAATACGGCACCACTTCAGCGCCCGAGATCAGGCTGGATTGAAGCAAAACCATGGACGCAAACATTGGGTGTGCATGCAGCCCTCCGAGACAGTGGCACGAGTGCTTCTGACTGAGCCTTGTCACGGGAGTGTCCCTTTAACAAAGGTTTTTTTTGTCTTCTCACATGGCTTCAGTGATGTCATTTTGTGGGTGGAGCCGAGAGTTTTTTTTTAGTTTCACTTTCAGATTTGACTGCTGTGGACTCGAGCGTTTTGTTCCTGTCTCGCTATTTTCATTTAAAAAAAGGATTTATGGGATTTTGTTTTTGAATTGGAACAGTCAAGGGGGAATTCATTAAGTGTTATCTGTCTACAGGTTACTGTAGCTGTGGGCACGTACACACACACACACACACAAAAAGAGATTTGCGAGGGCTTGTCGAGGATTGCTCACCACACCCACTCGATTCCTGGCATTGGCTGTCTTCTCACTTTTGGCCTGGTACAGCACTTCCTGATAAACCAGAGCAATGCCGTCGATGAGATTCACCAGCATGGCGTTTGGATTGTGCAGGGCCAGCATGGTCTGCTCGGCCATCCCGCGCTCGATAGCTTCATTAATGGCAATCACTGCAGCGTGCACTGTGAGCAGAAAGACGAAAGCAAGGCTCAGGGTAAAGCAGCCAGGCAGGCACCAGCCGACTGAACTGGCCGCGTCGGCTGGCAGGAACGCGCGAGACGGGGGATCACTGCCCTCCCACGCGCAGCGCAAAACGGAACCGCACAGACCGGAGAGTTATGCGGAGGTGTGGCAACCTCAAGGGCTGCGTTCCATCGGTTGAGATCGGTCACCATTAGCTCTCGCTAGGTTAGGAGTATTGGAAACATCCATGGTCCCCAGCCACCAGCTTACATTTACATAGAACCATTTACAGGAGAGTTGTCAAACAAAGCCCAATGTCACTCCACACAGAGGCGTTAAGGATATGTCATGGGAGTGTGCCTTTAAGAAAGGTTTTGTTTACCTCATGGCTCGTAGCACGGTGAGAGGGGGCTTAGTGTTCTGGTTTCATTTTCGGTTTGTTCTTTTGGACTGCAGGAAGATTCCCTGATTTCTCCGTTTTCATTTTAAAGCTGTTTCCAGTGAATTGAAAGCACATTGCGTGTTTTGCAAACTGCCGTGGTAACTTTAAAGATAAGGAGTTTTGAAGAAGGGGTTTTGAATCTGCTGGTTTGGAGGCTGGATCTCAGGGAAAGGACCAGTCCCATGCAAGGTGAGATTACTGTGTGCTGGGCCACTCGAAAAGGGTTTTAGTTTATTGGATTTTGTTATTGAATTGGAACAGTTAAGGGGCTTTCAGTGAAAGGTATATACATAGATTACTGGAGCTGTTGTGTGTTTTCATATTTGAAAAAAATGAAATGAAACGGCTTATCGTCACGAGTAGGCTTCAATGAAGTTACTGTGAAAAGCCCCTAGTCGCCACATTCCGGCGCCTGTCCGGGGAGGCTGGTACGGGAATTGTAATTGATACCAAACAAAGCGAAGAGTTTTATATATGTTAACTGCATTGTTATAATAAACTGTGTTGATAAAAGCGCCTAGGAAGTCTGATGAATCACACTTGAAGTGTTCTTCCCAGCCAAATTCAACATAAAAGGTTATAGGTCAGGTGAACTTCATAATACACCAGTTTTTGAGCCCTGGCCCATAACAGATAGATGACTGAATGCTGGGTCAAAGAGGTTGGATCGAAGGAGAGTCTCAAGAGGGGGAGAAAGAGGCACGGAGAAGTTTAGGGGGGGAATTCCAGAGCTTGGGTGTCCCAGCCGGAGGCGCCAATGGTGGAGCGATGGAAATTGGAGGGGGAAATGGGGAACATTCAATAAGCCAGAAATGGGGGAGCGCAGAGATGTCGGAGGATTGTAGGGGGAGATTGGGGAGTGTCATGTGAGAGTACCTTTACGAAATGGGTGTTGAAGAAATGTACCTTTAAGAAATGAATCTGCTCATGTTATTGGAGTGATGTCAGAGTGTGGGTGGAGCCGAGCTCTACTTCTGCTTTTTAGTTTCAGTTTGAGAGAGCTTAGGTGCGTCTGTGTTTTTCAGTGATCTGCATCTGAAGTGTAAACCTAGAGCTGTAATGTTGATCTCTGCCATCCAAAGACTATGCATCATTTGGTGAATTCGGAATTAGAAATGATTTCAGTCTTGAATGTAAACCCTGAGGTGCTTCTGTTTAAAGGTTTGTTAAGTCTTTTGGAATGTAAAAGAACAGCATACAGATTACTTAGTGTTGTAGTCTTTGAGGGGTGTATTTGAATTAATGGTTGCCAAGATGTTCGCTGTGTGTTTTAAAAAGGTTAACTGGAGTTCATAGAATAAACATTGTTTTGTTTTTTAAAAATACTTTTCCATTTCTGCTGTACCACACCTGTAGAGTGGGCCCTGTGCTCCCCATACCACAATCTATTCAAAGTTGTGGGTCAGGTGAACTCCATGCTACACTTTGGGGTTCTCTAAACCCTGGCCCATAAAAGAGGGCAAGGCAAAGGAAGTTGTGGGGGGTGGAGAGGAGACTGGAGCACGAGAATGCGCCTTTGAAACTGGAAGGATCGGGAGGGAATTGTGTGGGTGGGATTGTGTTCAGCTGGGAACGAACCTACCTCTCCAGGAACAAGCCGCCTGACCCCCTCTGCACTGTACCCCAACACCTTCAGAGGAGATAGCAGACGAGCGAGCTAGCGGTTCTGTTCCCAGAGTGTAAGTAAATAGCACAAGTGCCGCTGTGCTGCCTGGGATCAATACAAATCCATCTATTAGAAGCAGGATTGAGGCAATTAATGTCACCAAGTAGGTGAAAGTGGTTCCAGTAATTTGCAATAAACCA
Source organism: Scyliorhinus canicula (assembly GCF_902713615.1). Lineage (NCBI taxonomy): Eukaryota > Metazoa > Chordata > Chondrichthyes > Carcharhiniformes > Scyliorhinidae > Scyliorhinus > Scyliorhinus canicula. The sequence continues at coordinate 11,256,352 of NC_052175.1, read as the reverse complement.
CTGTGTACAATAAATGTCAGACTCCCGAGATCAATCACAGCCGCCAGGTTAGAATCCTATTATTGCACATCGGGCCTGGACTAATTTTAATTTGTGGGAACAATTTTGGTTAGTTATGACTGACAAATAAAAAAGCCTTTACAGGGCCCGACAGTTGCATGGGCACAATGTGCTGTCATCTGGGACGGCACAGTGCTTAGCAGCTCTGACTCACCGGGCCGGGGACCCGGGTTAACACTGCTGTCTCACAGTGCCAGGGACCCGGGTTAACACTGCTGTCTCACAGTGCCAGGGCCCCGGGTTAACACTGCTGTCTCATAGTGCCAGGGACCCGGGTTAACACTGCTGTCTCACAGTGCCAGGGACCCGGGTTAACACTGCTGTCTTACGGTGCCAGGGACCCGGGTTAACACTGCTGTCTCACAGTGCCAGGGACCCGGGTTAACTCTGCTGCCTCACAGTGCCAGGAGCCCGGGTTAACACTGCTGTCTCACAGTGCCAGGGACCCGGGTTGGCACTGCTGCCTCACAGAGCCAGGGACCCGGGTTGGCACTGCTGCCTCACAGAGCCAGGGACCCGGGTTGGCACTGCTGCCTCACAGTGCCAGGGACCCGGGTTAGCGCTGCTGTCTCACAGTGCCAGGGACCCGGGGTTAGCACTGCTGTCTCACAGTGCCAGGGACCCGGGTTAGCACTGCTGTCTCACAGTGCCAGGGACCCGGGTTAACACTGCTGTCTCACAGTGCCAGGGTCCCGGGTTAACACTGCTGTCTCACAGTGCCAGGGACCCGGGTTAGCACTGCTGTCTCACAGTGCCAGGGACCCGGGTTAACACTGCTGTCTCACAGTGCCAGGGACCCGGGTTAACACTGCTGTCTCACAGTGCCAGGGTTCCGGGTTAGCACTGCTGTCTCACAGTCACAGGGACACAGGTTAACACTGCTGTCTCACAGTGCCAGGGACCCGGGTTAACACTGCTGCCTCACAGTGCCAGGGACCCGGGTTAGCACTGCTGTCTCACAGTGCCAGGGACCCGGGTTAGCGCTGCTGTCTCACAGTGCCAGGGACCCGGGTTAGCACTGCTGTCTCACAGTGCCAGGGACCCGGGTTAACACTGCTGCCTCACAGTGCCAGGGACCCGGGTTAACACTGCTGTCTCACAGTGCCAGGGACCCGGGTTAACACTGCTGCCTCACAGTGCCAGGGACCCGGGTTAACACTGCTGTCTCACAGTGCCAGGGACCCGGGTTAACACTGCTGACTCACAGTGCCAGGGACCTGGGTTAACACTGCTGTCTCACAGTGCCAGGGACCCGGGTTAACACTGCTGCCTCACAGTGCCAGGGAGCCGGGTTAACACTGCTGTCTCACAGTGCCAGGGACCCGGGTTAACACTGCTGCCTCACAGCGCCAGGGACCCGGGTTAACACTGCTGTCTCACAGTGCCAGGGACCCGGGTTAACACTGCTGTCTCACAGTGCCAGGGACCCGGATTAACACTGCTGTCTCACAGTGCCAGGGACCCGGGCTAACACTGCTGTCTCACAGTGCCAGGGACCCGGGTTAACACTGCTGTCTCACAGTGCCAGGGACCCGGGTTAACACTGCTGTCTCACAGTGCCAGGGACCCGGGTTAACACTGCTGCCTCACAGTGCCAGGGTTCCGGGTTAACACTGCTGTCTCACAGTGCCAGGGACCCGGGTTAACACTGCTGTCTCACAGTGCCAGGGACCCGGGTTAACACTGCTGTCTCACAGTGCCAGGGACCCGGGTTAACACTGCTGTCTCACAGCGCCAGGGACCCGGATTAACACTGCTGTCTCACAGTGCCAGGGACCCGGATTAACACTGCTGTCTCACAGTGCCAGGGACCCGGGTTAGCACTGCTGCCTCACAGTGCCGGGTTAACACTGCTGTCTCACAGTGCCAGGGACCCGGGTTAACACTGCTGTCTCACAGTGCCAGGGACCCGGATTAACACTGCTGTCTCACAGTGCCAGGGACCCGGGGCAGCACCGCTGCCTCACAGTGCCAGGGACCCGGGGCAGCACCGCTGCCTCACAGGTTAGATGGATCGGCCGTGCTAAATTGCCCCTTTGTATCCAGGGATGTGCAGGTTAGGATAAAGGGTTGCTGGGAGCGAGTGGAGCGCTGTTTCAGAGGATCGGTGCCCTGTCGGGTGCCTACCATTCCCCGAGGAGAGTGCTGTTAAATGCGGCTCTTTGCCGTGCAATTGGACAGCAGCGCAGAGCGACGCTGCATGCTTCGGGTCCTATTGCGGGGTCAGGTTTCCGTGTCGATACCGAGAGAGCGGCCTGTCAAACAGGCACCAAGCGGGAGGCCCATCCACAGGGTCAGGCGCAACAACCACAACTACACCTTGAGGCAGCGAAGAGTAAAGTCAAAACTACACTGGCCGCTGTATATCTGCTCACCGCCAGTAGATGGCAGTGGCATGCTTCGCAAAACAACCAACTTGCACCGTGTTCTGTGACGGGAGATTAACACAGCAATAGAACATAGAACATAGAACGATACAGCTCAGTACAGGCCCTTCGGCCCACGATGTTGCACCGACATGGGAAGTCAAAAACTAAAGGCCATCTAACCTACACTATGCCATTATCATCCATATGCTTATCCAATAAACTTTTAAATGCCCTCAATGTTGGCGCGTTCACTACTGTTGCAGGTAGGGCATTCCACGGCCTCACCACTCTTTGCGTAAAAAACCCACCTCTGACCTCTGTCCTATATCTATTACCCCTCAATTTAAGGCTATGTCCCCTCGTGCTAGCCACCTCCATCCGCGGGAGAAGGCTCTCGCTGTCCACCCTATCTAACCCTCTGATCATTTTGTATGCCTCTATTAAGTCACCTCTTAACCTTCTTCTCTCTAACGAGAACAACCTCAAGTCCATCAGCCTTTCCTCATAAGATTTTCCCTCCATACCAGGCAACATCCTGGTAAATCTCCTCTGCACCCGTTCCAAAGCTTCCACGTCCTTCCTATGCTGATCTTTGTCAAATATAGACGCGAGAACACAAACAAGGTGTTCCACCCAGGCAGTCCACGGTGGCGATTTCAGTGAAGGTGGAATAATCAGGAGTACGAGACAACGAGAGGCTGAACTATCCACAAGACGCACCGCTGCAACTCGCTATGGTTTCTCCGACAGTACCGTCAAACCCGCCACCTCTACCATCTAGAAGGACGAGGGGAGGGGGGGGGGCAGACACATGGGGAACACCCCCCCCCCCCCCCCGAGCCTGGGTCAGAATCCCGGAATTCCCTCCCAACAGCACTGTGGATGTACCTACACCACCACGGGGACTGCAGCGGGTTCACGATGGCGGCTCGCCCACCGCCACAAGGGGCAATTAGGGATGGGTATTAAACGCCAACCCTGCTCGCTACACCCTGTGGTGAATGTAATATATATATATATGATAATTCACACTGTCTTTGTAAGCGCAGTAGCGCTATCCTACCACTAGGGGGAGTAGCTCTGGGAGTACTCAGGAACTTGTACTGGGCTCCACCATTGGCTCCGCCCACGACTCCTCCCCCTAGGGCTGCTGTATAAATACCCTTGTCCAGAGTCAGCCTGCAGTTCACTAAGAGTTCATCAGCGGGTAACAGGCTGGCTCTGAAGTAAGTCGATTAAAGGCTAGATTCACATCGGAAACACGTGTCTGGTGAATTGATGGTTCCATCACACCCATACCTGGATCATGAATTGAAGTGTATAACCTGGGATTGAAAGCGAGGTGGAACGCTGCATCGAGACTATTCCTGGAGACCTGCCGACCTTTTTAAAGATTTAAAAAGACTGTATCCTCAGCGCAGAATCCGCCCAACGGCAAGATCTTACCTGCTGCTTCATCGACTGACGGCAAGGTCTTACCTGCTGCTTCATCGACTGATAGCTCATTCGCCAGGATGCCACCAATCTTACTGAACGAAGGCATCTGAATCCCATATTTCTCCAGCTCCGTTTTCATGTTATTGATTTCCTCCTCTGGAAGCAAAGCAGGCCGGTTAGAATTCGGACGCCCCCCACTCACACACACACACACACGCGCACAAACACACACGCGCACAGACACACGCGCACACAGACACACGCGCACACAGACACACGCGCACACAGACACACGCGCACACAGACACACGCGCACACAGACACACGCGCACACAGACAGACACGCACACAGGCGCACACACAGGCGCACACGCACAGGCACACACACAGGCACACACACAGGCACACACACAGGCACACACACAGGCACACGCACAGGCACACACGCGCACAGACACACGCGCACAGACACACGCGCACAGACACACGCGCACAGACACACGCGCACAGACACACGCGCACAGACACACGCGCACAGACACACGCGCACAGACACACGCGCACAGACACACGCGCACAGACACACGCGCACAGACACGCGCGCACAGACACGCGCGCACAGACACGCGCGCACAGACACGCGCGCACAGACACGCGCGCACAGACACGCGCGCACAGACACGCGCGCACAGACACGCGCGCACAGACACGCGCGCACAGACACGCGCGCACAGACACAGGCACAGACACAGGCACAGACACAGGCACACACACAGGCACACAGACACACGCGCAGACACAGACACGCACACAGACAGAGACACAGACACAGACACACACACAGACACACACACAGACACACACACAGACACACACATCATTCTCAATTGGGACACGGAAGCAGTTTTCCCCTCATCACGGCTGTGCAAACCCTGGAACCCCCCCCCTCCCAGGTAGCACAGCGGGTGTACTTACATCACACGGGCTGCCGCGGTTCGGAGGGGGGACAAAGCCTCTCAAGGGGCAATTAGGAATAGGCGGTCAATGCCATATCCTGAGAACGAATATTCTTTTTTAAAAAAAGCACCCCTCGAGGCTGTGAGGCGATCGGTGCCCCCGTTAGGGAGCGGGGCGAGACGCAGCCAAGGTTCCCGTGGGATAGAATCCCGACAGAGCAGAGGGAGGCCTTTCGGTCCATCGAGTCTGCACTGACCCTCTGAAAGGGCACCCAATCTAGAGTCAGGCCCCCACCCTATCCCCGTAACCCCACCTAATCTTTTGGACACTAAGGGACAAATTAGCACAGCCAATCCACCTAACCTGCACATCTTTGGACACTAAGGGACAATTTAGCACGGCCAATCCACCTAACCTGTACATCTTTGGACACTAAGGGACAATTTAGCACGGCCAATCCACCTAACCTGCACATCTTTGGACTGTGGGAGGAAACCGGAGCACCCGGAGTAAACGCACGCAGACACATTGAGAATGTGCAGACTCCGCACAGACAGTGACCCGAGGTCAGAATCATAGATTGAATTTACAGTGCCCATTCGGCCCATTGGGTCCGCACTGGCTCTTGGAAAGAGCACCCTACCCAAGGTCAACACTTCCACCCTTACCCCATAACCCAGTAACCCCCACCCAATACTAAGGGCAATTTTGGACATTAAAGGACAATTTAGCACGGCTAATCCACCTAACCTGCGCATCTTTGGACTGTGGGAGGAAACCGGAGCATCCGGAGGAAACGCACGCACGCACGGGGAGAACGTGCAGACTCCACACAGGCAGTGAGCCAGCCGGGAATGGAACCTGGGACCCTGGCGCTGTGAAGCAATTGCGCTAACCACTATGCTACCGTGCTGGGGAACCCGGGTCCCTGATGCTGTGAGGCAGCAATGCTAACCCACCGTGCCGCCCATTGTTCACGGACTCTTGTTGAAACTGGTTGAGGTTCGTCTGCCCATCTTCCAGTTGCTGCGGGCAAAGAGTTCAGCCCCAGGCGAGCCGGGACTCGCAAACGAAAGAGGGAGAGATGGAACAACTCCTGTCCAGACTTCCAGGGGTTTCCCCTGAAGTGCCTCACAGCCCAACAGGTGTACTTACTGCTGCGGTTCGGGACTTTCAGCAGCAAACTCCCACTAACCGCTCCCACTTTCACAGTGCCCGTAGGGGTGACAGGTTGGCCAGAAATATTGTTAAAAAGTCCATTACACCTCCAGCAGCCCACCATTCCCTGGAGAACGGGTAAACATCACGTGACAGAGGCAACCTCCCCACCGCCGCTCTGCTTACCTGTAAAATTCACCTTGCCATACAGGTCCTGTATCTGCGGAGCCAGGCCCAGTTTGAACAAGTAGATGCTGCAAGGGTGGGGGAAGGAACAAAACAAAAGGATATCAGTGACCGTGCGATCGAGGACGGAGCGGTTTGGCTCCCACTCCCCGTGCTGTGTATCAGTGACCGTGCGATCGAGGATGGAGCGGTTTGGCTCCCACTCCCCGTGCTGTGTATCAGTGACCGTGCGATCGAGGACGGAGCGGTTTAGTTCCTGCTCCCCGTGCTGTGTATCAGTGACCGTGCGATCGAGGACGGGGCGGTTTGGTTCCTGCCTGTCGTGCTGTGTATCAGTGACCGTGCGATCGAGGACGGAGCGGTTTGGTTCCTGCCTGTCGTGCTGTGTATCAGTGACCGTGCGATCGAGGACGGAGCGGTTTGGTTCCTGCTCCTCGTGCTGTGTATCAGTGACCGTGCGATCGAGGACGGAGCGGTTTGGTTCCTGCTCCCCGTGCTGTGTATCAGTGACCGTGCGATCGAGGACGGAGCGGTTTGGCTCCCACTCCTCGTGCTGTGTATCAGTGACCGTGCGATCGAGGACGGAGCGGTTTGGCTCCTGCTCCTCGTGCTGTGTATCAGTGACCGTGCGATCGAGGACGGAGCGGTTTGGCTCCCGCTCCCCGTGCTGTGTATCAGTGACCGTGCGATCGAGGACGGAGCGGTTTGGCTCCCACTCCCCGTGCTGTGTATCAGTGACCGTGCGATCGAGGACGGAGCGGTTTGGCTCCCGCTCCCCGTGCTGTGTATCAGTGACCGTGCGATCGAGGACGGAGCGGTTTGGTTCCTGCTCCCCGTGCTGTGTATCAGTGACCGTGCGATCGAGGACGGAGCGGTTTGGCTCCTGCTCCTCCTGCTGTGTATCAGTGACCGTGCGATCGAGGACGGGGCGGTTTGGTTCCTGCTCCCCGTGCTGTGTATCAGTGACCGTGCGATCGAGGACGGAGCGGTTTGGCTCCCACTCCCCGTGCTGTGTATCAGTGACCGTGCGATCGAGGACGGAGCGGTTTGGCTCCCACTCCCCGTGCTGTGTATCAGTGACCGTGCGATCGAGGACGGAGCGGTTTGGCTCCTGCTCCCCGTGCTGTGTATCAGTGACCGTGCGATCGAGGACGGAGCGGTTTGGCTCCCACTCCCCGTGCTGTGTATCAGTGACCGTGCGATCGAGGACGGAGCGGTTTGGCTCCCACTCCCCGTGCTGTGTATCAGTGACCGTGCGATCGAGGACGGAGCGGTTTGGTTCCTGCTCCCCGTGCTGTGTATCAGTGACCGTGCGATCGAGGACGGAGCGGTTTGGTTCCTGCTCCTCGTGCTGTGTATCAGTGACCGTGCGATCGAGGACGGAGCGGTTTGGTTCCTGCTCCTCGTGCTGTGTATCAGTGACCGTGCGATCGAGGACGGAGCGGTTTGGCTCCCGCTCCCCGTGCTGTGTATCAGTGACCGTGCGATCGAGGACGGGGCGGTTTGGCTCCTGCTCCCCGTGCTGTGTATCAGTGACCGTGCGATCGAGGACGGAGCGGTTTGGCTCCTGCTCCCCGTGCTGTGTATCAGTGACCGTGCGATCGAGGACGGAGCGGTTTGGCTCCTGCTCCCCGTGCTGTGTATCAGTGACCGTGCGATCGAGGACGGAGCGGTTTGGCTCCCACTCCCCGTGCTGTGTATCAGTGACCGTGCGATCGAGGACGGGGCGGTTTGGTTCCCGCTCCTCGTGCTGTGTATCAGTGACCGTGCGATCGAGGACGGAGCGGTTTGGTTCCTGCTCCTCGTGCTGTGTATCAGTGACCGTGCGATCGAGGTCGGAGCGGTTTGGTTCCTGCTCCTCGTGCTGTGTATCAGTGACCGTGCGATCGAGGACGGAGCTGTTTGGTTCCTGCTCCTCGTGCTGTGTATCAGTGACCGTGCGATCGAGGACGGAGCGGTTTGGCTCCCACTCCCCGTGCTGTGTATCAGTGACCGTGCGATCGAGGACGGAGCGGTTTGGCTCCCACTCCCCGTGCTGTGTATCAGTGACCGTGCGATCGAGGACGGAGCAGTTTGGTTCCTGCCTGTCGTGCTGTGTATCAGTGACCGTGCGATCGAGGACGGAGCGGTTTGGCTCCCGCTCCCCGTGCTGTGTATCAGTGACCGTGCGATCGAGGACGGAGCGGTTTGGCTCCTGCTCCCCGTGCTGTGTATCAGTGACCGTGCGATCGAGGACGGAGCGGTTTGGTTCCTGCTCCCCGTGCTGTGTATCAGTGACCGTGCGATCGAGGACGGAGCGGTTTGGTTCCCACTCCTCGTGCTGTGTATCAGTGACCGTGCGATCGAGGACGGAGCGGTTTGGTTCCTGCCTGTCGTGCTGTGTATCAGTGACCGTGCGATCGAGGACGGAGCGGTTTGGTTCCTGCTCCCCGTGCTGTGTATCAGTGACCGTGCGATCGAGGACGGAGCGGTTTGGTTCCTGCCTGTCGTGCTGTGTATCAGTGACCGTGCGATCGAGGACGGAGCGGTTTGGCTCCTGCTCCCCGTGCTGTGTATCAGTGACCGTGCGATCGAGGACGGAGCGGTTTGGTTCCTGCTCCTCGTGCTGTGTATCAGTGACCGTGCGATCGAGGACGGAGCGGTTTGGCTCCTGCTCCCCGTGCTGTGTATCAGTGACCGTGCGATCGAGGACGGAGCGGTTTGGCTCCCGCTCCTCGTGCTGTGTATCAGTGACCGTGCGATCGAGGACGGAGCGGTTTGGTTCCTGCTCCTTGTGCTGTGTATCAGTGACCGTGCGATCGAGGACGGAGCGGTTTGGCTCCCCCTCCCCGTGCTGTGTATCAGTGACCGTGCGATCGAGGACGGGGCGGTTTGGCTCCTGCTCCCCGTGCTGTGTATCAGTGACCGTGCGATCGAGGACGGAGCGGTTTGGCTCCTGCTCCCCGTGCTGTGTATCAGTGACCGTGCGATCGAGGACGGAGCGGTTTGGCTCCCGCTCCCCGTGCTGTGTATCAGTGACCGTGCGATCGAGGACGGAGCGGTTTGGCTCCTGCTCCCCGTGCTGTGTATCAGTGACCGTGCGATCGAGGACGGAGCGGTTTGGCTCCTGCTCCCCGTGCTGTGTATCAGTGACCGTGCGATCGAGGACGGAGCGGTTTGGTCCCTGCTCCTCGTGCTGTGTATCAGTGACCGTGCGATCGAGGACGGAGCGGTTTGGCTCCTGCTCCTCGTGCTGTGTATCAGTGACCGTGCGATCGAGGACGGGGCGGTTTGGTTCCTGCTCCTCGTGCTGTGTATCAGTGACCGTGCGATCGAGGACGGAGCGGTTTGGTTCCTGCCTGTCGTGCTGTGTATCAGTGACCGTGCGATCGAGGACGGAGCGGTTTGGTCCCTGCTCCCCGTGCTGTGTATCAGTGACCGTGCGATCGAGGACGGAGCGGCTTGGTTCCCACTCCCCGTGCTGTGTATCAGTGACCGTGCGATCGAGGATGGGGCGGTTTGGCTCCTGCTCCCCTTGCTGTGTATCAGTGACCGTGCGATCGAGGATGGGGCGGTTTGGCTCCTGCTCCCCGTGCTGTGTATCAGTGACCGTGCGATCGAGGACGGGGCGGTTTGGTTCCTGCCTGTCGTGCTGTGTATCAGTGACCGTGCGATCGAGGACGGAGCGGTTTGGTTCCTGCTCCTCGTGCTGCGTATCAGTGACCGTGCGATCGAGGACGGGGCGGTTTGGCTCCCCCTCCCCGTGCTGTGTATCAGTGACCGTGCGATCGAGGACGGAGCGGTTTGGTCCCTGCTCCTCGTGCTGTGTATCAGTGACCGTGCGATCGAGGACGGAGCGGTTTGGCTCCTGCTCCTCGTGCTGTGTATCAGTGACCGTGCGATCGAGGACGGAGCGGTTTGGCTCCTGCTCCTCGTGCTGTGTATCAGTGACCGTGCGATCGAGGACGGAGCGGTTTGGCTCCTGCTCCTCGTGCTGTGTATCAGTGACTGTGCGATCGAGGACTGAGCGGTTTGGCTCCCACTCCCCGTGCTGTGTATCAGTGACCGTGCGATCGAGGACGGAGCGGTTTGGTTCCTGCTCCCCGTGCTGTGTATCAGTGACCGTGCGATCGAGGACGGAGCGGTTTGGTTCCTGCTCCTCGTGCTGTGTATCAGTGACCGTGCGATCGAGGACGGAGCGGTTTGGCTCCCACTCCCCGTGCTGTGTATCAGTGACCGTGCGATCGAGGACGGAGCGGTTTGGCTCCCACTCCCCGTGCTGTGTATCAGTGACCGTGCGATCGAGGACGGAGCGGTTTGGTTCCTGCTCCCCGTGCTGTGTATCAGTGACCGTGCGATCGAGGACGGAGCGGTTTGGTTCCTGCTCCTCGTGGTGTGTATCAGTGACCGGGCGATCGAGGACGGAGCAGTTTGGCTCCCACTCCCCGTGCTGTGTATCAGTGACCGTGCGATCGAGGACGGAGCGGTTTGGCTCCCACTCCCCGTGCTGTGTATCAGTGACCGTGCGATCGAGGACGGAGCGGTTTGGCTCCTGCTCCCCGTGCTGTGTATCAGTGACCGTGCGATCGAGGACGGAGCGGTTTGGCTCCCACTCCCCGTGCTGTGTATCAGTGACCGTGCGATCGAGGACGGGGCGGTTTGGTTCCTGCCTGTCGTGCTGTGTATCAGTGACAGTGCGATCGAGGACGGGGCGGTTTGGCTCCCACTCCCCGTGCTGTGTATCAGTGACCGTGCGATCGAGGACGGGGCGGTTTGGCTCCCACTCCCCGTGCTGTGTATCAGTGACCGTGCGATCGAGGACAGAGCGGTTTGGCTCCCACTCCCCGTGCTGTGTATCAGCGACCGTGCGATCGAGGACGGAGCGGTTTGGTTCCTGCCTGTCGTGCTGTGTATCAGTGACCGTGCGATCGAGGACGGAGCGGTTTGGCTCCTGCTCCCCGTGCTGTGTATCAGTGACCGTGCGATCGAGGACGGGGCGGTTTGGTTCCCGCTCCCCGTGCTGTGTATCAGTGACCGTGCGATCGAGGACGGAGCGGTTTGGCTCCCGCTCCCCGTGCTGTGTATCAGTGACTGTGCGATCGAGGACGGAGCGGTTTGGTTCCTGCTCCTCGTGCTGTGTATCAGTGACCGTGCGATCGAGGACGGAGCGGTTTGGCTCCCACTCCCCGTGCTGTGTATCAGTGACCGTGCGATCGAGGACGGAGCGGTTTGGCTCCTGCTCCTCGTGCTGTGTATCAGTGACCGTGCGATCGAGGACGGGGCGGTTTGGTTCCTGCTCCCCGTGCTGTGTATCAGTGACCGTGCGATCGAGGACGGAGCGGTTTGGCTCCTGCTCCCCGTGCTGTGTATCAGTGACCGTGCGATCGAGGACGGAGCGGTTTGGTTCCTGCTCCCCGTGCTGTGTATCAGTGACCGTGCGATCGAGGACGGAGCGGTTTGGTTCCTGCTCCCCGTGCTGTGTATCAGTGACAGTGCGATCGAGGACGGAGCGGTTTGGTCCCTGCTCCCCGTGCTGTGTATCAGTGACCGTGCGATCGAGGACGGAGCGGTTTGGCTCCCACTCCCCGTGCTGTGTATCAGTGACCGTGCGATCGAGGACGGGGCGGTTTGGTTCCTGCTCCCCGTGCTGTGTATCAGTGACCGTGCGATCGAGGACGGAGCGGTTTGGCTCCTGCTCCCCGTGCTGTGTATCAGTGACCGTGCGATCGAGGACGGAGCGGTTTGGCTCCCACTCCTCGTGCTGTGTATCAGTGACCGTGCGATCGAGGACGGAGCGGTTTGGCTCCCACTCCTCGTGCTGTGTATCAGTGACCGTGCGATCGAGGACGGAGCGGTTTGGCTCCCACTCCCCGTGCTGTGTATCAGTGACCGTGCGATCGAGGACGGAGCGGTTTGGTTCCCGCTCCTCGTGCTGTGTATCAGTGACCGTGCGATCGAGGACGGAGCGGTTTGGTTCCTGCTCCCCGTGCTGTGTATCAGTGACCGTGCGATCGAGGACGGGGCGGTTTGGTCCCTGCTCCCCGTGCTGTTTATCAGTGACCGTGCGATCGAGGACGGAGCGGTTTGGTTCCTGCTCCCCGTGCTGTGTATCAGTGACCGTGCGATCGAGGACGGAGCGGTTTGGCTCCCACTCCCCGTGCTGTGTATCAGTGACCGTGCGATCGAGGACGGAGCGGTTTGGCTCCCACTCCCCGTGCTGTGTATCAGTGACCGTGCGATCGAGGACGGAGCGGTTTGGTTCCTGCCTGTCGTGCTGTGTATCAGTGACCGTGCGATCGAGGACGGAGCGGTTTGGTTCCTGCTCCTCGTGCTGTGTATCAGTGACCGTGCGATCGAGGACGGAGCGGTTTGGCTCCTGCTCCCCGTGCTGTGTATCAGTGACCGTGCGATCGAGGACGGAGCGGTTTGGCTCCCACTCCCCGTGCTGTGTATCAGTGACCGTGCGATCGAGGACAGAGCGGTTTGGTTCCTGCTCCTCGTGCTGTGTATCAGTGACCGTGCGATCGAGGACGGAGCGGTTTGGCTCCTGCCTGTCGTGCTGTGTATCAGTGACCGTGCGATCGAGGACGGAGCGGTTTGGTTCCTGCTCCTCGTGCTGTGTATCAGTGACCGTGCGATCGAGGACGGAGCGGTTTGGCTCCTGCCTGTCGTGCTGTGTATCAGTGACCGTGCGATCGAGGACGGAGCGGTTTGGCTCCTGCTCCCCGTGCTGTGTATCAGTGACCGTGCGATCGAGGACGGAGCAGTTTGGTTCCTGCCTGTCGTGCTGTGTATCAGTGACCGTGCGATCGAGGACGGAGCGGTTTGGCTCCCACTCCCCGTGCTGTGTATCAGTGACCGTGCGATCGAGGACGGAGCGGTTTGGTTCCTGCTCCCCGTGCTGTGTATCAGTGACCGTGCGATCGAGGACGGAGCGGTTTGGCTCCTGCTCCCCGTGCTGTGTATCAGTGACCGTGCGATCGAGGACGGAGCGGTTTGGTTCCTGCTCCTCGTGCTGTGTATCAGTGACCGTGCGATCGAGGACGGAGCGGTTTGGTTCCTGCTCCCCGTGCTGTGTATCAGTGACCGTGCGATCGAGGACGGAGCGGTTTGGTTCCTGCTCCCCGTGCTGTGTATCAGTGACCGTGCGATCGAGGACGGAGCGGTTTGGCTCCCACTCCCCGTGCTGTGTATCAGTGACCGTGCGATCGAGGACGGAGCGGTTTGGCTCCTGCTCCCCGTGCTGTGTATCAGTGACCGTGCGATCGAGGACGGAGCGGTTTGGCTCCTGCTCCCCGTGCTGTGTATCAGTGACCGTGCGATCGAGGACGGAGCGGTTTGGTTCCTGCTCCTCGTGCTGTGTATCAGTGACCGGGCGATCGAGGACGGAGCGGTTTGGTTCCTGCCTGTCGTGCTGTGTATCAGTGACCGTGCGATTGAGGACGGAGCGGTTTGGCTCCTGCTCCTCGTGCTGTGTATCAGTGACCGTGCGATCGAGGACGGAGCGGTTTGGCTCCTGCTCCTCGTGCTGTGTATATCAGTGACCGTGCGATCGAGGACGGAGCGGTTTGGCTCCCACTCCCCGTGCTGTGTATCAGTGACCGTGCGATCGAGGACGGAGCGGTTTGGCTCCCGCTCCCCGTGCTGTGTATCAGTGACCGTGCGATCGAGGACGGAGCGGTTTGGTCCCTGCTCCCCGTGCTGTGTATCAGTGACCGTGCGATCGAGGACGGAGCGGTTTGGCTCCCCCTCCCCGTGCTGTGTATCAGTGACCGTGCGATCGAGGACGGAGCGGTTTGGCTCCTGCTCCTCGTGCTGTGTATCAGTGACCGTGCGATCGAGGACGGAGCGGTTTGGCTCCTGCTCCCCGTGCTGTGTATCAGTGACCGTGCGATCGAGGACGGAGCGGTTTGGCTCCCACTCCCCGTGCTGTGTATCAGTGACCGTGCGATCGAGGACGGGGCGGTTTGGCTCCCACTCCCCGTGCTGTGTATCAGTGACCGTGCGATCGAGGACGGAGCGGTTTGGCTCCTGCTCCTCGTGCTGTGTATCAGTGACCGTGCGATCGAGGACGGAGCGGTTTGGTTCCTGCTCCCCGTGCTGTGTATCAGTGACCGTGCGATCGAGGACGGAGCGGTTTGGCTCCTGCTCCTCGTGCTGTGTATCAGTGACCGTGCGATCGAGGACGGAGCGGTTTGGCTCCCACTCCCCGTGCTGTGTATCAGTGACCGTGCGATCGAGGACGGAGCGGTTTGGTTCCTGCTCCCCGTGCTGTGTATCAGTGACCGTGCGATCGAGGACGGAGCGGTTTGGCTCCTGCTCCCCGTGCTGTGTATCAGTGACCGTGCGATCGAGGACGGAGCGGTTTGGCTCCTGCTCCCCGTGCTGTGTATCAGTGACCGTGCGATCGAGGACGGAGCGGTTTGGCTCCCGCTCCCCGTGCTGTGTATCAGTGACCGTGCGATCGAGGACGGAGCGGTTTGGCTCCCACTCCCCGTGCTGTGTATCAGTGACCGTGCGATCGAGGACGGGGCGGTTTGGTTCCTGCCTGTCGTGCTGTGTATCAGTGACCGTGCGATCGAGGACGGAGCGGTTTGGCTCCCACTCCCCGTGCTGTGTATCAGTGACCGTGCGATCGAGGACGGAGCGGTTTGGCTCCTGCTCCCCGTGCTGTGTATCAGTGACCGTGCGATCGAGGACGGAGCGGTTTGGCTCCCACTCCCCATGCTGTGTATCAGTGACCGTGCGATCGAGGACGGAGCGGTTTGGTTCCCACTCCCCGTGCTGTGTATCAGTGACCGTGCGATCGAGGACGGAGCGGTTTGGCTCCCACTTCCCGTGCTGTGTATCAGTGACCGTGCGATCGAGGACGGAGCGGTTTGGCTCCCACTCCCCGTGCTGTGTATCAGTGACCGTGCGATCGAGGACGGAGCGGTTTGGTTCCTGCTCCCCGTGCTGTGTATCAGTGACCGTGCGATCGAGGACGGAGCGGTTTGGCTCCGCCTCCCCGTGCTGTGTATCAGTGACCGTGCGATCGAGGACGGAGCGGTTTGGTTCCTGCCTGTCGTGCTGTGTATCAGTGACCGTGCGATCGAGGACGGAGCGGTTTGGCTCCTGCTCCCCGTGCTGTGTATCAGTGACCGTGCGATCGAGGACGGAGCGGTTTGGTTCCTGCCTGTCGTGCTGTGTATCAGTGACCGTGCGATCGAGGACGGAGCGGTTTGGTTCCCACTCCTCGTGCTGTGTATCAGTGACCGTGCGATCGAGGACGGAGCGGTTTGGCTCCCACTCCCCGTGCTGTGTATCAGTGACCGTGCGATCGAGGATGGGGCGGTTTGGCTCCTGCTCCCCGTGCTGTGTATCAGTGACCGTGCGATCGAGGACGGAGCGGTTTGGCTCCCACTCCCCGTGCTGTGTATCAGTGACCGTGCGATCGAGGACGGAGCGGTTTGGCTCCCACTCCCCTTGCTGTGTATCAGTGACCGTGCGATCGAGGACGGAGCGGTTTGGCTCCCACTCCCCGTGCTGTGTATCAGTGACCGTGCGATCGAGGACGGAGCGGTTTGGCTCCTGCTCCTCGTGCTGTGTATCAGTGACCGTGCGATCGAGGACGGGGCGGTTTGTGAATCAGCGCAGAAAAGGACACGCTCACTGTTCTTTGCAGAATAAAAAAATACAGTAGCCCCCCGTTATACCGCGCTCCGCAATACCGCAGTTCGCGATATACCGCGGGGGGGCTTATGGACCCCAACTGTCAGTTGTGTCAATTTCAGCGGCCGGCTCACTTTGATCCGGAGAGGGAAGCTGCTCTCTCACTGAAACAATCAGCCGGCCGCTGAAATTGACACTGCCGGCTGCTCTCTCCCTCCAATCAGAAACATTAAAACTTAAAAGTTGGGTTGGAGGGAGAGAGCAGCCGGCAGTGTCAATTTCAGCGGCCGGCTGATTGTTTCAGTGAGAGAGCAGCTTCCCTCTCCGGATCAAAGTGAGCCGGCCGCTGAAATTGACACTGGTTTAATTAGATCCACGATGGGGGTTTTAAATTTATTTAAAAATCTATGCTAGCGCTTCCCATTGTGAGTCTACGGGGGTCTGACTTCTCCCCCCGCCCCCCGTAGACTCTCAATGGGAAGCGCTAGCATAGATTTTAAAATAAATTTAAAACCCCCATCGTGGATATCCGCGGCTCGGGTGGCTGTCTTGGACCCCAACACCCGCGTTATAAAGGGGGACTACTGTACTACAGTGACGCCAACGGATGCGAACCCGGGTTTGAAATGATGCTAACCTGGGGCTACTGGGTGGCGCAGTGGTTAGCAATGCTGCCTGACAGGAGAGAGGGAAGGAAACCGAGGCCAAGGAGGGAGGGAAGGAAGCGAGGGAGGGAGGGGTGCCGAGGAGGGAGAGAGGCCCCGGGGAGGGGGCGGGGAAAAGAGGGAGGGAGCGAGGCCGAGGGTGGAACCGAGATGGGAGGGAGCGAGGCCGGTGGAGGGGGGGGGGGGGAAGGAAGCGAGGGAGGGGAGCCGACGAGGGAGTGAGGCGAGAGCGGCTGGAATTGATCCAAGAGGATTTGGGGGAGTTACAGAAATGGGGAGCAGCTGACACTGTGAGTGAAAGAGCGCCGAACCCTGACCAACATGAGCAGAGCGAGGGGAATGTCGTGGTAACACTCTACCTGAAAGCATGAATGCAGTAAACCACACGGGGGGTGTTTTTCTTGTCGTAGATATCGGTGGTTTCGGGATAGAATATCTGGAAAGGAAGCAGGAGGTTGAAGACAGCTTTCCCACAAGGTGCTCCGGGTCATGAATATTTTGCCTTTGCATTTCTGCCGGCCACAACATCAGGACGTCCCCACGTGTATCACGGCTCTGAAGCCCTCCTGGAGGGTAGTGACTGGGCTGACGTAGGGAGCACACCGAGTATTTTAACGGAAACTGCTGCTTGGAGACATACAGATGCTAACGGAGCCGCGTCTTCGCAACAGGAGCATATGACAGTCAGAGATGGTGGAATACCCACTTGTTGCTGAGCTACAGACCTGGAATCCCCTATCGGACAGCACGTTGGGGTCACCCTCCCCACGAGGTTATAGCTGGCTTTGCCGCCTGCCCAGAGAACAACTGGAGATGGGCTTTACATGCTGGGTTAGCCAATTTCCCAAAAAAACAGACGCACCCGCAGGGCGTCTTGTAGACGGTGCATGCGGCTGTGCGTCGGGGGTGGGGGGAGCGAATGTCGGTGGTGAGCGTGTCGATCGAGCGGGGCTGCTTTGTCCTGGATGGGGGGGGGGGGGGGGGGGGAGTGAATGTCGGTGGGTAGCGTGTCGATCGAGCGGGGCTGCTTTGTCCTGGATGGGGGGTGGGTGGAGGGAGTGAATGTCGGTGGGTAGCGTGTCGATCGAGCGGGGCTGCTTTGTCCTGGATGGGGGGTTGGAGGGAGTGAATGTCGGTGGGTAGCGTGTCGATCGAGCGGGGCTGCTTTGTCCTGGATGGAGGGGTTGGAGGGAGTGAATGTCGGTGGGTAGCGTGTCGATCGAGCGGGGCTGCTGTGTCCTGGATGGAGGGGTTGGAGGGAGTGAATGTCGGTGGGTAGTGTGTCGATCGAGCGGGGCTGCTGTGTCCTGGATGGGGGGGGTGGAGGGAGTGAATGTCGGTGGTTAGCGTGTCGATCGAGCGGGGCTGCTTTGTCCTGGATGGGGGGG
This sequence comes from Scyliorhinus canicula, assembly GCF_902713615.1. Lineage (NCBI taxonomy): Eukaryota > Metazoa > Chordata > Chondrichthyes > Carcharhiniformes > Scyliorhinidae > Scyliorhinus > Scyliorhinus canicula. Next base: position 11,238,502 of record NC_052175.1, on the reverse strand, counting down.
GGGGGGGGGGGGGGGGGTGGAGGGAGTGAATGTCGGTGGTTAGCGTGTCGATCGAGCGGGGCTGCTTTGTCCTGGATGGGGGGGGGTGGAGGGAGTGAATGTCGGTGGTCAGCGTGTCGATCGAGCGGGGCTGCTTTGTCCTGGATGGTGTCGAGCTTCTCGAGTGTTGTCGGGAGCCGCGCTCATCCAGGCAAGTGGAGAGTCTCCCATCGCGCCATTCGTCAGCCCCGAGCCTGGATATTGTCCAGGTCTTGCTGCATTGGAAACACGGACTGATTCATTATCCGAGGAGTCGCGAATGGTGCTGAACATTGTGCAGTCATCCGCAAACATCCCCACCTGATCTTATGATGGAAGGGATGAAGCAGCTGAAGATGGTTGGGGCAGCCGGTGTATTTCCACCAGCGAGTTGAAGTCGGACTTACTTGGGCAACGCAACTTGGCCAGGTGCGAAGGAATCCCTCAGACTCGATGCTGGCAGGCCAGCTACACTGGGGTCTCATTCCTGCACCCAATTTCCTAACGTCTCCCTCGCGTAGCATGTACCCAAAATGCCCGCCTGCCCATAAAATCTGGGATCCGGCAAGCTCGGTCAGTAACCCGGCCACTTTTTAAAGAGATTTACGTGCAGAACCGCGATAGGCATTCCAAAGATACGGAGAGAAATATGAAGGAAATACTGTACCGATGGGAGGGCGATCTTGTCCATCGCGTTGAGCCAATGGTTGATATTGTCCGTGTGCCTGAAGTTCAGCCCAGTCGCCTGCACAAAGACACGAGTTGATCAGCTATTACGACACTGCTGTAAAAGCCATTTTGTCTGTACCGCGTTGTCCTCTGCATTCCTGTCCTGCTGCCTATCTTCCGGTTGCTACACCCTCTGGGATTTCTGTTTAAACGGGCGGGTGAGTGTTCAAATGCCGCCGTGGAACATTGAATCAATTTGAAAAGGCGATCGGATTGCTGTCTGAAACTGGCTCACCCTGGCGACCCTCATCCGCTCCGGCCCGCGTGACTACCGGAGCAATGTGGCTGACCGCAATTCGGGAAAGTGGCCCCTCAGTCGCGTCACCAGCTCATCGGGCAACCTTGGCCAACGAGTGCCAGCACCAGCCACACCCCGGAAATTAATTTCTTTTTTAAAAAACATCCCGTTGTTGGCAGTTAGAGTGACGATGGGACTGCCCCCTGACATAGGGGAGGACTGGTTTACAAGCTGCTGCCCTGTTGCAGGGTCTCTCGGAGGCTCCACTCGAGATGCAGTTATTGACACCGAATTGAAGACAGGTTTCTGATCCCCTGCAGCCTGGCACATTTGAGAATCATTCGGCGCTTTAACCACGCAGGTACCATTGCGTGCTGCGCCCCACGGAGAGGCAGACCGTCGCCTGTGACCGCCAAGTTGAGCTTGCTGACTGAATAATCTAAAGCATTGGGGGGGGACGGTCAGTTTTATATGAATTAGGAGTAAGGCCACTCGGCCCCTCGAGTCTGCTCCGCCATCCGATCTGATTGCAACCCCAACTCCACATTCCCCCCCCCCCCCCCACTTCCAATTACCCCCTAATAACTTTCACCCTTCCCCCCCCCCCCCTCGTTAATCCAGAATCTCTCCGGCTTGGCCTTAAAAAAAAAATTCTGCTTCCTCCGCCTCGCGAGGGAGAAAGTTCCAGAAACTCACCGACCCTCTTAAGAGAAAATATTTCTCTTTTTTTTGTTTTTACAGCACAGGAACAGGCCCTTCGGCCCTCCAAGCCCGTGCCGACCATGCTGCCCGTCTAAACTAAAACCTTCTACACTTCCTGGGTCCGTATCCCTCTATTCCCATCCTATTCATGTATTTGTCAAGATGCCCCTTAAACGTCACTATCGTCCCTGCTTCCACCACCTCCTCCGGCAGCGAGTTCCAGGCACCCACTACCCTCTGGCATCCACTACACTTGCCTCGTACATCTCCTCTAAACCTTGCCCCTCGCACCTTAAACCTATGCCCCCTAGTAACTGACCCCTCTACCCTGGGGAAAAGCCTCTGACTATCCACTCTGTCTATGCCCCTCATAATTTTGTAGACCTCTATCAGGTCGCCCCTCAACCTCCGTTGTTCCAGTGAGAACAAACCATGTTTATTCAACCTCTCCTCATAGCTAATGCCCTCCATACCAGGCAACATCCTGGTAAATCTCTTCTGCACCCTCTCTAAAGCCTCCACATCCTTCTGGTAGTGTGGCGACCAGAATTGAACATTATACTCCTCATCTCCGTTTGAAACGGGCGACCCCCTTATTTTGAAACAGTGACCCCCGAGTTCTAGATTCTCCCACGGGAGCAAACATCCTCTCCACATCGACCCCGTCAATAACCCCCCTCAGGATCTTAAAGGTTTTGATCGAGTCGCCTCTCACTCTTCTAAACTCCAGAGGAGACAAGCCTGACCTCTCCGACCTCTCCTCATGGACAACCCGCCCGTTCCTGGTGTCAGTCTGGGAAACCTTCTCGGAAAAGCCTCCGACACCTTTCCTTCTTTAAGGAGACCCACTCCGTCCACAATACTCCAGATCTGGTCTCACCAACCGAAGCCAACTTTGGTACTCAATCCCCCTCACAATAAACAATCACATTTAGTCCACTTTCCTAACTAACGCTCGGGTCAGTTGATTTAGACCATTAGACATAGGAGCAGAATTAGGCCACTCGGCCCATCGAGTCTGCTCCGCCATTCGATCATGTCTGATATTTTCTCATCCCCATTCTCCTGCCTTCTCCCCATAATCCCTGATCCCCCTTATTAATCAAGAACCTATCGAAATGAAAATGAAAATCGCTTATTGTCACGAGTAGGCTTCAATGAAGTTACTGTGAAAAGCCCCTAGTCGCCACATTCCGGCGCCTGTCCGAGGAGGCTGGTACGGGAATCGAACAGTGCTGCTGGCCTGCTTGGTCTGCTTTAAAAGCCAGCGATTTAACTCAGTGAGCTAAACCAGTGAGTGATGATTTACTGACGCTCCCTTAGACCCAACTGTCCCTGTGTTGGTGTGGGGCATTTTATAGACCCTCCCTTGGACCCAGATCTGTCCCTGAGCGGGTGAGGGGCGATTTACTGACGCTCCCTGGAAAACAGCAGAGGCTCCATCAACAGTGCTGGGCTGCGGCGGGGGGGTAAAAACTTGTGATGCCTCCTGCAGTCCATCAGCCCACCGTGCTGCCCTATCCATCTCTGTCTTAAAGACACTCAGTGATTTGGCCACCGCAGCCTTCTGCGGCAAAGAGTTCCACAGATTCACCAGCCTCTGGCTGAAGAAATTCCTCACGCTGGCTTTATCGAATCCCGTCTTGTACCTAACCAGGCTTCCACAACACCGCTACGGTGCTACAGTTTATAAATACCAGGCGGACCTGGCACTGAAATGCTCCAACCCGAGACAGTACCCATTCGAACACAGGCTGGGGGGTAGATCCCATCAATGAGGTTTCTCCTTTTTCTTTAAAATCGGAGGGAGGCAATGTTCTCTCGGGCAACACAAATCTCTGCCCAGCGAAGGACAACGTGCACCCGTCCAGGGACTGAGAATTCACCGTACCTTGTACCTCAGCAGCTCCCCATCGTAGATCTTCCTCTGTGGGACAACGTCAGGGGCAAAGCGATGGCCCAGTTTCGCCAGAGTCACTCCATTCCTCAGGCTCTCCTCCAGGTCGGTGGTCGGCGGCAGCTCCTCAGCCAAGCAGGCCTCCATCCACCTAAAATTAAATTGGCACAAAGAGAGCATAAACCCAGGTGGTTAGCGGAACCGAGGAACAACTGCACTGGCGACCACCCACAGCAAATAATAATAATCTTTACTCGTGTCAGTAGGCTTACATTAACACTGCAATGAAGTTACTGTGAAAAGCCCCTAGTCGCCACATTCTGGCGCCTGTTCGGGTACACAGAGGGAGAATTCAGAATGTCCAATTCACCTGACAAGGACATCTTTGGACTGTGGGTGGATACCGGAGCACCCAGAGGAAATGAAATAAAAATGGCTTATTGTCACGAGTAGGCTGCAATGAAGTTACTGTGGAAAGCCCCTAGTCGCCACATTCCGGCACCTGTTCGGGGAGGCTGGTACGGGAATCGAACCGTGCTGCTGGCCTATGCAGACACGGGGAGACGTGCAGACTCCACACAGTCACCCAAGCCAGGAATCGAACCCGGGTCCCTGGCACTGTGAGGCAACAGTGTTAACCCACTGTGCTGCCGTGATGGGGCAGCAGGGTAGCATGGTGGTTAGCATAAATGCTTCACAGCTCCAGGGTCCCAGGTTCGATTCCCGGCTGGGTCACTGTCTGTGTGGAGTCTGCACGTCCTCCCCCTGTGTGCGTGGATTTCCTCCGGGTGCTCCGGTTTCCTCCCACAGTCCAAAGATGTGCGGGTTAGGTGGATTGGCCATGCTAAATTGCCCGTAGTGTCCGAATAAAAGTAAGGTTAAGGGGGGTTGTTGGGTTACGGGTATAGGGTGGATACGTGGGTTTGAGTAGGGTGATCATGGCTCGGCACAACATTGAGGGCCGAAGGGCCTGTTCTGTGCTGTACTGTTCTATGTTCTATGGGGAAGGTGATCGAACACTCCCGTTAACCACTCAGCATTTTCCTCAGCTCACACTGCACATTGTTGGATTTTACCAATGTGCAGTGGGGGTGGGTGGGTTGGGGGGGGGGGGTGCCCTCACCGGCAAATGAGGCAGGCGGAAGGAATCGAGGACGAGATTAACCCTGCCAACTCCACCCGGTCCTGAAATCAGGTTCGGCATCCACAAGCGTGCAGCCTTCATCAGGTTCAAATTACAAAGTTGGGCTCAGGACCAATCGCAGTGTTTAATCTCTTTACTTTTTCGGGGGGGGGGGGGGGGGATGATGCCTTAACCAGCATTGGTGAACAAAAAAAAAAACCCACAGACGATCAGTCATTTTTAAATCATTCATGCGAACACTTTTCAGGGGATGATCCCTTAACCAGCATTGGTGAACAAAAAAAAACACAGATGATCTCTTGCCCCCCCCCTTGAAAACAGCCCCTCGCATATTGCCCAGTCACGTTACCACCGCACACCACCACCTCCGCCGCATCAGCCATTAGATCCAGATTCAGCCCCTTCTTAAACAAATACGTGGAAGAGAGGAGGGGGGCTGGAATTATTTGTATATCCACTGAGAAGGCCATTCGGACCAGCATGCAACAGAATGAGGAATCGTAAAAAGGACAAGTAGCTGTATTCCCGCGACAAGTGGAACTTGTTCAAGGATCAGGTACTGCGTGTCTTTGATATGTATGTCCCTGTCAGGCAGGGAAGAGATGGTCGAGTGAGGGAACCATGGTTGACAAGAGAGGTTGAATGTCTTGTTAAGAGGAAGAAGGAGACTTATGTAAGGCTGAAGAAACAAGGTTCAGACAGGGCGCTGGAGGGATACAAGATAGCCAGGAGGGAACTGAAGAAAGGGATTAGGAGAGCTAAGAGAGGGCATGAAAAATCTTTGGTGGGTAGGATCAAGGAAACCCCAAGGCCTTTTACACATACGTGAGAAATATGAGAATGACTAGAGTGAGAGTAGGTCCGATTAAGGACAGTAGCGGGAGATTGTGTATTGAGTCTGAAGAGATAGGAGAGGTCTTGAACAAGTATTTTTCTTCAGTATTTACAAATGAGAGGGGCCATATTGTTGGAGAGGACAGCGTGAAGCAGACTGATAAGCTTGAGGAGATACTCGTCAGAAAGGAAGATGTGTTGCGCATTTTGAAAAACTTGAGGATAGACAAGTCCCCCGGGCCTGACGGGATATATCCAAGGATTCTATGGGAAGCAAGAAATGAAATTGCAGAGCCGTTGGCAATGATCTTTTCGTCCTCGCTGTCAACAGGGGTGGTACCAGAGGATTGGAGAGTGGCGAATGTCGTGCCCCTGTTCAAAAAAGGGAATAGGGATAACCCTGGGAATTACAGGCCAGTTAGTCTTACTTCGGTGGTAGGCAAAGTAATGGAAAGGGTACTGAGGGATAGGATTTCTGAGCATCTGGAAAGGCATTGCCTGATTAGGGATAGTCAGCACGGATTTGTGAGGGGTAGGTCTTGCCTTACAAGTCTTATTGAATTCTTTGAGGAGGTGACCAAGCATGTGGATGAAGGTAAAGCAGTGGATGTAGTGTACATGGATTTTAGTAAGGCATTTGATAAGGTTCCCCATGGTAGGCTTATGCAGAAAGTAAGGAGGCATGGGATAGTGGGAAATTTGGCCAGTTGGATAACAAACTGGCTAACCGATAGAAGACAGAGAGTTGTGGTGGATGGCAAATATTCAGCCTGGAGCCCAGTTATCAGTGGCGTACCGCAGGGATCAGTTCTGGGTCCTCTGCTGTTTGTGATTTTCATTAACGACTTGGATGAGGGAGTTGAAGGGTGGGTCAGTAAATTTGCAGATGATACGAAGATTGGTGGAGTTGTGGATAGTGAGGAGGGCTGTTGTCGGCTTCAAAGAGACATAGATAGAATGCAGAGCTGGGCTGAGAAGTGGCAGATGGAGTTTAACCCTGACAAGTGTGAGGTTGTCCATTTTGGAAGGACAAATCTGAATGCGGAATACAGGGTTAATGGTAGGGTTCTTGGCAATGTGGAGGAGCAGAGAGATCTTGGGGTCTATGTTCATTGTTCTTTGAAAGTTGCCACTCAAGTGGATAGAGCTGTGAAGAAGGCCTATGGTGTGCTAGCGTTCATTAGCAGAGGGATTGAATTTAAGAGCCGTGAGGTGATGATGCAGCTGTACAAAACCTTGGTCAGGCCACATTTGGAGTACTGTGTGCAGTTCTGGTCACCTCATTTTAGGAAGGATGTGGAAGCTTTGGAAAAGGTGCAGAGGAGATTTACCAGGATGTTGCCTGGAATGGAGAGTAGGTCATACGAGGAAAGATTGAGGGTGCTGGGCCTTTTCTCATTGGAACGGAGAAGGATGAGGGGCGACTTGATAGAGGTTTATAAGATGATCAGGGGAATAGATAGAGTAGATAGTCAGAGACTTTTTCCCCGGGTGGAACACACCATTACAAGGGGACATAAATTTAAGATAAATGGTGGAAGATATAGAGGGGATGTCAGAGGTAGGTTCTTTACCCAGAGAGTAGTGGGGGCATGGAATGCACTGCCTGTGGTAGTAGTTGAGTCGGAAAATTTATGGACCTTCAAACGGCTATTGGATAGGTACTTGGATTAGGGTAGAATAAGGGAGTGTAGGTTAACTTCTTAAGGGCAGCACGGTAGCATTGTGGATAGCACAATTGCTTCACAGCTCCAGGGTCCCAAGTTCGATTTCGACTTGGGTCACTGTCTGTGTGGAGTCTGCACATCCTCCCCGTGACTGCGTGGGTTTCCTCCGGGTGCTCCAGTTTCCTCCCACAGTCCAAAGATGTGCAGGTTGGGTGGATTGGCCATGACAAATTGTCCAAAATTCTATGATTAACCTAGGACAAAAGTTCGGCGCAACATCGTGGGCCGAAGGGCCTGTTCTGTGCTGTATTTCTCTATTCTATTCTATTCGACTACTTTCAGCATCAAGGACGATCCAAAAGCTGCTTCAGAACCTTTTTTAAGCTTTCTCCAGCCCAGGGACGGGATTGGAATCCACGCCTGGCAACACAGAGGCGGGATTGCTATCTCAGTGCCATGGGCAGGCACTTTCATCCACATGGATGCTGGGCGGGACCATCCGGCACCGCAGGGTAGGCTTGTGACCCTCACGTCCGCCACCCACCACCTCGCTCGCAATTCAAAGAAGATTTCAGCCACCGACCCCGCCGTCCATTACTCTCGCCCGCTTTGTGACGCGCGTGACGGCCAAAGAACCCCCCCGGCCCCGGGAACCCAACTCACCGCTTCGCCTCCTCCAAGTGACAGAGGTACTCGTAGGCGATGTTCTGCCGTCTGCGTTCGTCCATCTGCTCTGCTGTGAGACGCTCGCTCCCCAGAGCATCTGTCAAAGGGCAAGGGTCACAAAATGCTCAGGCCAACAGAAATAGAAAGACAATCCCGTAACGCTGAGCGATAAAAAACTCACTACGGCATGTATACCGGGGCAGCACGGTAGCATGGTGGTTAGCATAAATGCTTCACAGCACCAGGGTCCCAGGTTCGATTCCCGGCTGGGTCACTGTCTGTGCGGAGTCTGCACGTCCTCCCCGTGTGTGCGTGGGTTTCCTCCGGGTGCTCCGGTTTCCTCCCACAGTCACAAAGATGTGCGGGTTAGGTGGATTGGCCGTGCTAAATTGCCCGTAGTGTCCTAAAAAGTAAGGTTAAGGGCGGGGGGGGTTGTTGGGTTACGGGTATAGGGTGGATACGTGGGTTTGAGTAGGGTGATCATTGCTCGGCACAACATCGAGGGCCGAAGGGCATGTTCTGTGCTGTACTGTTCTACGTTCTATGTATACAATTGGGGGGGGGGGGGGAGATAAAGTCTTGCATTTATATACCACCTCCCTCCTCCACATACCCTAACGCTTTACAACAAATGGAGCACTTTATGAAGCGTGGTCACTGTTAGAAGTGGTCACTGCTCACAGAAAGCTCGCACAAACGGCAATGCGATCATGACGCAGACCATCCGTCTCTGATGTTGGTCAGACGTAACCAAGGACACTGGGGAGAACTCTGCTTTTCCCTCGGGGGGAGGGGGGGGGTTTGGCGGGATCTTTCGCGAGAGGGAACGCGCAGCCTTGGTTTGAAGTTTCACCCGAGGAAGACGACACCTCCAGCGGCCCAGTTTTGTTGCCCATCCCTAACTGCCCCTGAACTCACGGAGCCGACTCAACCATTTCAGAGGCAATTAAGAGTTGCTGTAGGGGCCTGGAGTCACATGTAGGCCAGACCGGGTAAGGACGGCAGATTTCCTTCCCTAATGGACATTCGTGAACCAGATGGGTTTTTACGACAATCGTTTCAATCCAGATGTTTATTGATTTCAGATTTCAACATCTGCCGTGGTGGGATTTGAACCCAGAGCCCCAGAGCATTAGCCTGAATTACTAATCCAGTGACAATACCCCCCCCCTATACATTGGTGGGCGGCACGGCAGCACAGTGGTTAGCACTGCTGCTTCGCAGCTCCAGGGTCCCGGGTTCGATTCCCGGCTTGGGTCACCGCCTGTGCGGAGTCTGCACGTTCTCCCCCGTGTCTGCGTGGGTTTCCTCCGGGTGCTCCGGAGGAAGACAGACATAGAACAGTACAGCACAGAACAGGCCCTTCGGCCCTCGATGTTGTGCCGAGCAATGATCACCCTACTCAAACCCACGTATCCACCCTATACCCGTAACCCAACAACCCCCCCCCCCCCCCCCCCCCCCTAACCTTACCTTTTAGGACACAAAGGGCAATTTAGCATGGCCAATCCACCTAACCCGCACATCTTTGGACTGTGGGAGGAAACCGGAGCACCCGGAGGAAACCCACGCACACACGGGGAGGACGTGCAGACTCCGCACAGACAGTGACCCAGCCGGGAATCGAACCTGGGACCCTGGAGCTGTGAAGCATTTATGCTAACCACCATGCTATCCTTCTGACATTCTGAACTCTCCCTCTGTGTACCCGAACAGGCGCCGGAATGTGGCGACTAGGGGCTTTTCACAATAGCTTCAATGCAGTGTTAATGTCAGCCGACTTGTGACAATAATAAAGATGACGATTACACGCTTGATCGGGTATATAATTGGCTGGAAAGTGATTGGGACTGTGAACTTGCAAACACAAGTCTGCCTTTCTATTTCTTCCTTCCCCCTCGTCACGCGTCTCGACACTCACCTCGGCTTCTCCATCTGGGGCAGGCAGCCACATTCCCAGTGTCAAAGAGGCCACTCCCGAGTTTACTATATATCGATGCTTGCCCGCCCCCCCCCCCCCCCCCCCCCACCCCCACCCCCTCCCGAGCTTCGATATCCCCCAGGCAAACAAGAACAAGTTCCCTGTGTCTGAAAGCACCGTGCTGACTGAGACGGGGCAGAGTGCGTCCCGGCTAGGGTTCAAGATTTTAAGCTTAAAAAAAACGAAGAGCAGGAAAAGTTCTGAAAGGGTTCAGTGTTCCTTCGGGCACAGGCCTCTGGGGAAACCAAGACGGGACTGCCGAAACGAACGGGATTCGAAGCGGGGGCACTAATGAGCGAGAGAGAAAAAATTAATACAAGGTCGAACGAACCACCTCAACGAATCACTCCTTACCCCCCGGGGGAGGGGGCAGGGCGACGTTCAAAATACGATTACTGGAAAAAGCAGAGTTAGAATCTAATTTCACTGAACGGTGCCCTATTCAGGCCGAGAGCCAATGTTGACACACTGGGAGGGGGCTTGTGAAAAAAGATAATCAGACATTTCATAGCCTCTCTTTTCTTTTTAGAAAAACAATCTACAGCGACAATCAGCTGTATTGTACTGGAGACGTACATAATTTTAAAAATAGGCTTGGAGAATGGTTTTAACCTTCAGTCCACACCTTAACGAAAAAATCACAGGCGAATAGTCAGCCAGCACGTGGGAGGTTTTCACAGATTATCAGAGGGGGGCACGCCTCAAATCGCGCGCGGTTTTTCGCCGCTGCAATTTCAAATCGCCGCAGGTTTTAAATTTCCCGCCTGGCCCGCAATTGGGAACAGGAGGAGGCCGTTCAGCCCTCCAAGCTTATCCTGTGCAGCTCAATCAGATCACGGGCGACTTGTATCGTGACTGTCTCCCCATTCTCGGTTTGGCAACCCTCCCCACCCACCCCCCTGGTTCTACCGTCTGGTTTAGCTCACTGGGCTAAATCGCTGGCTTTTAAAAGCAGACCAAGGCAGGCCAGCAGCACGGTTCGATTCTTGTACCAGCCTCCCCCGAACAGGCGCCGGAATGTGGCGACTAGGGGCTTTTCACAGTAACTTCATCGAAGCCGACTCGTGACAATAAGCAATTTTCATTTCATTTTTTCACACTCCCTCCCTGGAAGCAGAGAAGATGGTTTCTCTCTCTGGAACCTATCGAATCCTTGAAACATCTGAAACCCGTCAAGTAGATCACCCCCTTAACCTTCCACGCTCGAGGGAGTACTCTTTTGTTTCATCATACAACCACCGCCTGCGTTTATAATAGGCATCGATGTTAACTGGATCGTCACGAGGGCAGCACAAGTGGCTTCACAGCGCCAGGGTCCTGGGTTTGATTCCCGGCTTGGGGGTCACTGTCTGTGCGGAATCTGCACGTTCTCCCCGTGTCAGCGTGGGTTTCCTCCGGGTGCTCCGGTTTCCTCCCACAGTCCAAAGACGTGCAGGTTAGGTGGATTGGCCGTGATCAATTGCCCTTAGTGATCAAAAAGGTGAGGAGGGGTTTTGGGTTACGGGGATAGGGTGGAAGTGAGGGCTTAAGCAGACTCGATGGGCTGAATGGCCTCCTTCTGAACTGTATGTTCTACGAGTACAGTAAGAAGTCTTACAACACCAGGTTAAAGTCCAACAGGTTTGCTTCAAACACTAGCTTTCGGAGCACTGCTCCTTCCTCAGGTGAATCAGCAGCACTCCGAAAGCTCGTGTTTGAAACAAACCTGTTGGACTCTAACCTGGTGTTGTAAGACTTCTTACTGTGCTCACCCCAGACCAACGCTGGCATCTCCACATCATGTTCTACGAGTGTCACAAGTAGGCTTACATTAACACTGCAATGAAGTTACTGTGAAAATCCCCTCGTCGCCACACTCCGGCGCCTGTTCGGGTACAGGGAGGGAGAATTCAAAATGTGCAATTCACCTAACAGCACATCTTTCGGGACTTGTGGGAAGAAACCGGAGCACCCGGAGGAAACCCACACAGACACGGGGAGAACGTGCAGACTCCGCAGTCACCCAATCCAGGAATCAAACCGGGGTCCCAGGCGCTGTGAAGCAACAGTGCTAACCACTATGCTACCGTGACCCACCCCACTAACTTGTCAAGCTCCCGTCACGAAGATGCGACGCGTAGAAGGGACGGGTTGAGCTCCGTAAAAGTAAGTAGAAGCTGCGATTTATCCTCACGTCCACAAGTCAGCGCGCCTCCGACTGAGCGGCGCTCCCTCGAGTGGGGTGGGGGGGGGGGAAGACAGGGTCGGTCAGTGTGAACTGGGGAGCTCAGGAACGGGCGACGCTCCGACAGGGCGACCGGTGACGCACGAGACCAGGAGAGCAACAGCTGCCGTCGGCCGAGCCTACGATCCTGCCGTCAGAGCCGGACCATTCAGCCCCTCGGATCGATCGTCCGCTCAGCCCGTCTCAACTCACCCCCACCCCCTACACTTCAAAGGTGCTGGAAAGTCACGAGAAAGAGTGAGTCGCAGAGCTTTTAACAGCACGTCTAGGGGGAGGGAAACGAAGAGGTCCTTTGGTCCATTGAAAGGACTGCGGGCGGAAAGGGAGCGTCGGCAATCCGCGAGAGGAAAACGGACACGTAATTCGAGGGGGAGAAATCCACGGGATGTGTGTTGGGGGGGGGGTAAAGGAGCAAATTGACTGATCGGCGCAGTCCTCCCAACGGGCCAGCACAGGCAGAAGGGGCCAAACAGCCACCTTCGAACGTCACCGGGGAGGACTTTCACCTCCAGATTCCCATCCTGGGGATCAATCCAGCAAAGATAGGTCTGGAAAAGATCAAATAGTCCGGGGGGGGGGGGGGAATCTCCAGTTGCCAACCCTTGGTGACGTCATTCCGGGAGCTCCCGGGGCAGAGATAGAGGCGGCTCCCGGGCAGTCCGGGAGAGTTGGTTTCAGGACGGCACTCGTTCGCCGGTCTTGCTGGCACCGAATTCGAGGTCGCCGGTAAACCCATGCTCATTATTATTATTATTATTAACATTAACGGCTTGTAGGAGATGGAAAGGAGGGGGGGGGGGGGATTATTTTTTTTTTTTCCCGCTCTTTTCGACTCACGGTCCCGGCCGCTGGCGTCCGCTTGGCTCTCCATGGTGCTCCGGTGAGGACACCCGACTCCGCCGCTCCTCAACCGGTTTTTTTATCCCCGGTCACCGCCGCTGCCGCTCTGGGAAAAGCCCGCCACACAAATCAAACTCAACGGGCATGAGCGCGGGGGCCGCCGGGAGCTGGAGTCCAGTCAGGCGGCGCCGACTACAATTCCCGGCGTGCCCGGCGCGACGCGCCTGCGCTCTGGGGTGGAGGGAGGGGGAGGGGACCGGAAGTCCGTCACCGTCGCGGGGGGAAACTACATCTCCCGGAGGGACGTGCGGCAGTGCAGAAGGCGGGGCCGGCAGGCAGCGCGCTGATTGGTCCGCCACCCGGATGGCCGTCATGATGCCGGGTGGAGGCGGGGCCCCGTTGCCAGGGAGATGGAGAGGACGCAGCCTCCACTCAGACCCATGCCCAAGGAGGTAAGAGGGTGGGGAAGGAGAGGGGAAGGAGGGAGTGCTGGGGGGTGGGTGGGTAAGGTGTGCTAGGGTGGGTAAGGGGTGCTGGGGGGGGTAAGGGGTGCTGGGGGGTGGGTGGGTAAGGGGTGCTGGGGGGGTAAGGGGTGCTGGGGGGGTAAGGGGTGCTGGGGGTGGTGGGTAAGGGGTGGTGGGTAAGGGGTGCTGGGGGTGGTAAGGGGTGCTGGGGGTGGTGGGTAAGGGGTGGTGGGTAAGGGGTGCTGGGGGGGTAAGGGGTGCTGGGGGTGGTGGGTAAGGGGGGGGGGGTAAGGGGTGCTGGGGGGGTAAGGGGTGCTGGGGGTGGGTAAGGGGTGCTGGGGTGTGGGTAAGGGTGCTGGGGGGGGTAAGGGGTGCTGGGGGGGGGTAAGGGGTGCTGGGGGGGGGTAAGGGGTGCTGGGGGGGGTAAGG
>NC_052175.1:11152254-11224169 GCF_902713615.1 Scyliorhinus canicula | reverse complement strand
CCCACCCCCCCCCCCCCCCCCCCCCCCCCCCAAACAACCCCCTGGGGAACCCCAACCCTGACGCTCAGCGGCGGATTCAGTGAAAAGCCGCCATTTTTATTTTAAAAAGTAGATTCCACTCCTCTGGAGAAACGTCCAGGCCGTTCGAGAATAAAAGTGACCAGCTTCCCCCCTCGCCACTCTGGTTCACCGCGTTGGGCAAGCGAGCAGCTGAACCACCCTCAGCAGGGTAGGCCCAGGCTCTCTTCGGGCCTGTGCGAAGCAGGGTTGACAACCCTCCACCAATGCCCCCTCGTCTCCAGAGGTTAAAGGTGAATCTCCGGGGGCCCTGCCACAATCAGCACAACGGATAAATCGGAGGGTGCGGTGGAATCAATGCCGTGGTCGCTTTATCGGTTTCTTCCGGCACTTTTATTTAGTTCTGGGGTGAAATTCTGGGATGGGTCCCTTCGGAGTTGGCACGCCTAGGGCTGAGTGACCTGAAGTAATCATGGGCCAGGCCTTGACTGCTGCACAGTACGTGACGGAGGCAGTTGTGGGGAGGGGCGGGTGGGTGCGGGGCGCAGGTAAGGTTCCTGCATACATCGTTGACTGGGAAATAGGAGCAGGAGGAGGCCTTTTGGGCCATTGAGCCTGCTCCTCTACTCACTGCTGATCTAACAGTGGCCTCAGTCCCTCCACCCCCGACGCACAGCCGTGTGCACCGTCTACAAGACTCCACCTTCCAAACCCGCCACTCGGCCATCTAGAAGGACGAGGGGGGGCAGCAGACACATGGGGAACACCCCCCCCCCCCCCACCAGCAAGTTCCCCCCTCCGAGCCGCTCGCCGTCCCGACTCGGGAATATATCGGCCGCTCCCTCACCGTCACCGGGTTGGAATCCCGGGACCGACCCTAACAGCACGGTGGGTGTACCTACACCACACTGCGACAGGTTCAAGATGGCGGCTCACCCAGCACCTTCTCGAGGGGCAATTAGGGATGGGCTAGGGTGAGGCCTCACATCCCGTGAAAGAATTTATTAACAGCGCTCCCGCGCGTCCCCGTGAACCACGAGCTCACTGTGGTAGTATGACTAGAGGTACTACGGTACTTGGGAGTGTGAGCTGCTATTGGTAAAGAAGGCTCGCTGCCCATTGGCCCATGTATTGTCTTCTCATTGGTTGAGAGGAAGGTAGCTCCGCCTACGAGGCGGAGTATAAGAACCCGTGTTTCCCAGCAGCCATCATTCTTTCTGTACTCCTGCTGCTGGGCACACTTCTTGTAGATTAAATCCTTCGATTCAGACTACTCCTTCGTTTCTGTGTTAATTGATCGCGCATCACTCACCGTCTCCCCTTCCTCCTCTTCAAGGGAAACTCTACAACGACATTGGACTCAGCTACGCCCAGGTGAAGATCTTCCAGCAGGCGGCAGAGTGCTTCGAGCTGGCCCTGCCCCACTGCCGACGGGGGGGGCTCGGAGCAGCGCAAGGAGGCCGTGGTCCTGCAGAACCTCGGCGCCGTCTACAACACCATGGGCGGCTACGGCAGAGCCGTGGGCTTCCACCAGAGCGCCGCCACCTTACACGGTGAGGAGCGGGGCGATGGACGGGCCCTGGGGGTTCGGGGGTGGCCAGGGACGGTCTGCAGCCCCACCGCCAACCGCTGATCTCAGCCAGGGTCAAGGGTCAATAGTGGGGTGGGGTCGGCGACAGGGCGAGGTGAGGGGGGGGAGAAGGAGTTTGGACAGGTGGTCAAGACAGTCTCAAGTGAGGAGAGAGAGAGATGGAGACAAGGTTCAGGGAGGGGATTCCGGAGCTCAGGCCCCCCCCCCCCCTCCCCCCACCAGGCAGCTGAAGGCACGGCCGCCAATGGCGGAGCAATGGGAATGGGGGGGGGGGGGGAGAATGGTCAAGAGGCCGGAATTGGAGGAGAGCAGAGATCTTGGAGGGTTGTAGGGGCTGGAGGAGGTTACAGTGATAGGGAGAGGGTGTAGGGACTGGAGGAGGTTACAGAGATAGGGAGGGGGTGTAGGGGCTGGAGGAGGTTACAGAGATAGGGAGAGGGTGTAGGGACTGGAGGAGGTTACAGAGATAGGGAGGGGGTGTAGGGGCTGGAGGAGGTTACAGAGATAGGGAGGGGTGTAGGGGCTGGAGGGGGTTACAGAGATAGAGAGGGGGTGTAGGGGATGGAGGGGGTTACAGCGATAGGGAGGGGGTGTAGGGGCTGGAGGGGGTTACAGAGATAGGGAGGGGGTGTAGGGGCTGGAGGAGGTTACAGAGATAGGGAGGGGGTTGTAGGGGATGGAGGGGGTTACAGCGATAGGGAGGGGGTGTAGGGGCTGGAGGGGGTTACAGAGATAGGGAGCGGGTGTAGGGGCTGGAGGAGGGAGGGGGTGTAGGGGCTGGAGGGGGTTACAGAGATAGGGAGGGGGGTGCAGGGGGCTGGAAGAGGTTACAGAGATAGGGAGAGGGGTGTCGGGGCTGGAGGAGGTTACAGAGATAGGGAGGGGGTGTACGGGCTGGAGGAAATTACAGGGATAGGGAGGGGGTGTAGGGGCTGGAGGAGGTTACAGAGATAGGGAGGGGGTGTACGGGCTGGAGGAGGTTACAGAGATAGGGAGGGGGTGTAGAGGCTGGAGGAGGTAACAGAGATAGGGAGGAGGTGTCGGGGCTGGAGGAGGTTACAGAGATAGGGAGGGGGGTGTAGGGGACATAATTTATTAATAATAATAACCCCATATCTTAAAATGGCCACCTTTCTATCCTATTTGAACGCCGTCTCCAGTTGTGAAACGATGAAATAATTTGATGGATCAATAGAGAGAACTTAACTCCTCCGGTGCGGGGTGGGGAGAGAGAGCAAGTCCAGAACTAGAGGGGGGCAGAACCGAAAATTCAGGGATATCAGGAAACAGTTCCTCACACAAGGGGGGGGGGGGGGGAGGCGGAATCTGGAACTACCTTGGGTGTTGGAAAATTGGAAATTTCCAAAGTTAGTTGGATGGTTTTTTTTTTTTTGTTGGGGTTGAACGGAGAGGGTTTCAGAACCTGGGCGGGGAGATGGGACCATCCCCATCCATCCACAAAACCAGCAGTAACAGGCTGCCACATCTCTCCGCAGGGTTGCTTGGAAACAGGAACGCCCAGGGCCAGTGTTTCTGTAACCTGGCCTACGCCTATGGCCAGCTGGGGGACCATGGAGACACAGCTGAAAACTACCTGCACGCCCTTCAGGCCTTCAAAGATACCGGTGAGGGGCAAAAATACAGCGAGCGGAGAATACAGGAGCGGTACGCAGTGTGTGAGAATACAGAGTGGAGAATACAGGAGCGGTACGCAGTGTGTGAGAATACAGAGTGGAGAATACAGGAGCGGTACGCAGTGTGTGAGAAGACAGGAGCGGTACGCAGTGTGTGAGAAGACAGGAGCGGTACGCAGTGTGTGAGAATACAGAGTGGAGAAGACAGGAGCGGTACGCAGTGTGTGAGAAGACAGGAGCGGTACGCAGTGTGTGAGAATACAGAGTGGAGAATACAGGAGCGGTACGCAGTGTGTGAGAATACAGAGTGGAGAATACAGGAGCGGTACGCAGTGTGTGAGATTACAGGAGCGGTACGCAGTGTGTGAGAAGACAGGAGCGGTACGCAGTGTGGGAGAATACAGGAGCGGTACGCAGTGTGTGAGAATACAGGAGCGGTACGCAGTGTGTGAGAATACAGGAGCGGTACGCAGTGTGTGAGAATACAGGAGCGGTACGCAGTGTGGGAGAATACAGGAGCGGTACGCAGTGTGTGAGAATACAGGAGCGGTACGCAGTGTGGGAGAATACAGGAGCGGTACGCAGTGTGTGAGAATACAGAGTGGAGAATACAGGAGCGGTACGCAGTGTGTGAGAATACAGAGTGGTACGCAGTGTGTGAGATTACAGGAGCGGTACGCAGTGTGTGAGAAGACAGGAGCGGTACGCAGTGTGTGAGAATACAGGAGCGGTACGCAGTGTGTGAGAATACAGGAGCGGTACGCAGTGTGTGAGAATACAGGAGCGGTACGCAGTGTGTGAGAATACAGAGTGGAGAATACAGGAGCGGTACGCAGTGTGTGAGAATACAGAGTGGAGAATACAGGAGCGGTACGCAGTGTGTGAGAATACAGGAGCGGTACGCAGTGTGTGAGATTACAGGAGCGGTACGCAGTGTGTGAGAATACAGGAGCGGTACGCAGTGTGTGAGAATACAGGAGCGGTACGCAGTGTGTGAGAAGACAGGAGCGGTACGCAGTGTGTGAGAATACAGGAGCGGTACGCAGTGTGTGAGAATACAGGAGCGGTACGCAGTGTGTGAGAATACAGGAGCGGTACGCAGTGTGTGAGAATACAGGAGCGGTACGCAGTGTGTGAGAATACAGGAGCGGTACGCAGTGTGTGAGAATACAGGAGCGGTTCGCAGTGTGTGAGAACACAGAGGGGAAAGAGGGGTGCAATACATACTGAAAGATGAGAGTCTCGTTCAGATGGACGTCCTGCAGTTCGATCCTTTCTGCAGTCCAGGCCGACACCTTTGCCTTCAGCCTTTCATGGTTCTCACTGTGGAGTCATCAGGGTCTGGAGACTTCTGCCTTCAGACAGTAGGCGGCAGAGCAGTGAGAGAGAGAGAGAGCTGCTTCCTCCTCGAGGGTCAAGTGGCTTCCCTGTAAATCCACCGAGATAGCCGGCATTTTAGAGACAGCGGGAGAGAGAGAAAAACATTGCTTCCTCTTTCAGAGTCCAGAATCTGTCTGCTGGACCCCACCCAGCAGGACCTAATTGCTGTCTGTTTCCGGGCAGAAGACTGTCCCTGGCCAAACCATCCCCCCCCCCAACTGATCAAAGCAACCCTCTGATCTCTCGGGTGCCACAAAGTCTGAGTTCTTCTGTTCAAGATCTCAAGCTGCGAAAGGTTCATGTCCAATCAAGATCCGCGGATCAAAAATGGTGATCACAAAGTAGAAGAAATGGGAAATAAGGGAGTCAACAGTTAGCATCCTCACAGAGCAGTACAGAGGGCAGGTGAAGATACAATACAGATGCAGTTCACTTGGTCTCAGAGGGGCTGCAGAGCTGCTATGCAGACAGCAGTGTGCCTGAAGATCAGTGAGTGAGTACAGGGCAATGCATAGAGATACACAGCCCGCAGGTTAGAACACGCTGCCCATGAACGGGGTGGGGGGGGGGGGGGGTAGGAGTGGGCGCAGAGACAGCGAACGCTTGCAAAACAAATCGGAGGGACACTTGAGGAAAATAAACTCGCAGGGGGCACGGGGTAGCAGCGGAGGGAATGGTTCTGACTGGATTGCTGTGCCGAGGGCTGGCATGGGCTTGATGGGTAGAATGGCCAACTGTGCCTTTCCACGACTTTACGCGAGGGCATCTTTTCTGTGCAAGACACAGCCTGTCTGACCACAGACACTCGTGTGAGTTTTTAATGGGGCAGTTGTGAGCGTCCTTCCTGTCTAGCCCTTCCTTTCCTCTTGTATTTTTGCCGTCACATTTTTGATCCTTGGATGATTAATGGACCTGTGACTTTAAGGCGGCCTGTGCCTTTAACTCGAGCAGTAACCTGCGCCGGTTTGTACTGGAGGTGTAGACAACCCGGCGCTAATGGCAGAGAGCGACTGGGATTCGGTTTGATTGATTGGGCCGGCAACCAGTGAATTGGCCCAAAGGGCTGTCTTCTGCCGGTAACAGGTGGTGATCGGATCTGATTCCACCGGAATGTTTTTCAGAGTCCCGAGGGCTTGAGTTTAGTTTCAGGTTTGGGTCTTGGCAGCCCCAGGGAAGGGGACCTGCTCTCCTCGCCTCTCCGGTTTTCTCCAGTGAGCCTGAACTGGCAGAGAAATCTGGACGAAATCTATGGACAGAATTAGAATTAGAACAGTACAGCACAGAACAGGCCCTTCAGCCCTCAATGTTGTGCCGAGCAATGATCACCCTAGTCAAACCCACGTATCCACCCTATACCAGTAACCCAACAACCCCCATTAACATTATTTTTTTAGGACACTAAGGGCAATTTAGCATGGCCAATCCACCTAACCTCCACATCTTTGGACTGTGGGAGGAAACCGGAGCACCCGGAGGAAACCCACGCACACACGGGGAGGATGTGCAGACTCCACACAGACAGTGACCCAGCCGGGAATCGAACCTGGGACCCTGGAGCTGTGAAGCATTGATGCTAACCACCATGCTACCCTGCTGCCGTAAAGAACCGACCGACTCTCTCTCTCTCGCTCTCTCCTGAAAGATAAGGGATGGGATTCTCCGACCCTGGTCTGAGAATCGCCGGGCCGGGCACGAATCACGCCACCGCGCCCTGACACCGCCATTGGTGAGGGCGCGGTCGGGGGCCGCTCTCCGCGGCCCCCCC
This sequence comes from Scyliorhinus canicula, assembly GCF_902713615.1. Classification (NCBI taxonomy): domain Eukaryota; kingdom Metazoa; phylum Chordata; class Chondrichthyes; order Carcharhiniformes; family Scyliorhinidae; genus Scyliorhinus; species Scyliorhinus canicula. The sequence continues at coordinate 11,217,781 of NC_052175.1, read as the reverse complement.
ACGGCGATTCCCCCCCGCGGGATGGGCCGAGTGGCCGCCAGGATAGCCCGGCGGGACCTCGGCGCCCATCCTGCGGGGTGGGGGCGTCCATCCCGTGGGGAGGGTGGGGGCGGCCTAGTGGGGGGGTGCCACCACCGTGGCCTGGCCCGCAATCGGGGCCTACCGATTTGCGGGCCTGCCTCTCCTGGTGAGGACCTCTTTTACTCCGGCGCCGGCCCCGTAGCGGGAGCGGAGAAGGAAGCCAGTGCGCAAATTGGCGCCGTCCGCAGCTCGCGTCTGCAGAGCCGCGGCACCCGTTTGACGCCGGTATCGGCAGCTGGAGCGGCGGTGAGTCGCTCCAGTGCCCTGCCGGCCCCCTGGACGGCAGAGGATCGGGACACTTAGCGGTCCGGCGACGCCATGGTAAAACTCTCCGGTTTGTACGACGGCGTCAACACTCTGCCGTCCGAAGGGAGAATCCCGCCCGAGAGGGTCCTGAATGCGACCCTCGGGCTGAAGGCCCAGTTTGATGAGAAGTAAGGTGTCTCTCCAGAAAGCCTGCTGCCTGTCGGTACAGCATTTTCCTCAGCTACAGGAACCCTGAATGAATGACTCTCCGTTACCGACTGGAAAACAGAGACTTTAATCTCTGGTGGTTCTTCAGCTCACTTTCATAGAACAGTACAGCACAGAACAGGCCCTTCGGCCCTCGATGTTGTGCCGAGCAATGATCACCCTACTCAAACCCACGTATCCACCCTATACCCGTAACCCAACAACCCCCCCCCCCCCTTAACATTACTTTTTAGGACACTACGGGCAATTTAGCAAGCGTGCTGTGAGGAAAGCTGTGCTGTGTGGGCAGCACGGTAGCATGGTGGTTAGCATAAATGCTTCACAGCTCCAGGGTCCCAGGTTCGATTCCCAGCTGGGTCACTGTCTGTGTGGAGTCTGCACGTCCTCCCCGTGTGTGCGTGGGTTTCCTCCGGGTGCTCCGGTTTCCTCCCACAGTCCAAAGATGTGCGGGTTAGGTGGATTGGCCATGCTAAATTGCCCGTAGTGTCCTAAAAGGTAAGGTTGGCGGGGGGGGGTTGTTGGGTTACGGGTATAGAGTGGATACGTGGGTTTGAGTAGGGTGATCATTGCTCGGCACAACATCGAGGGCCGAAAGGCCTGTTCTGTGCTGTACTGTTCTATGAAAGTGAGCTGAAGAACCACTATCTGAGGCAAACACTCATATCTTTTGACTTTCATCTTCATAATTTCTTTCACCGCTTCCCCCCCTCTGTGTTTGTTTGTCGTGTGTGTGTGTGTGTACAGAGGGAGGACCGGTTAAAGTGGATAGTGGGGTTAGGTGAACGGTACTCAGTTGTATTTACTGCAGATATACAGGATCTCAGTGAGGCCGCACCTTGAGTATTGTGGGCCGTTTCGGTCTCCTAGTTTGAGGAAGAACATTCTTGCGATTGAGGGTGTCCAGCGAAGATTCACCAGGCCAACCCCCCGGGATGGCAGGACCGACCTACGGAGAAAGACTGGATGGACTGGGCTTGTAGACACTGGAGTTCAGAAGAATGAGAGGGGATCTCATCGAAACTGATAAAATCCTGATGGGACTGGACAGTCTGGATGCGGGAAGAATGTTCCCGATGTTGGGGACATCCAGGGCTGGGGGGGGGTCACAGCCTAAGAATAAGGGGTCAGCCATTCAGGACTGAGGTGAAGAAGAACCTCTTCTCTCAGAGCAATTATTGGCCATCCAAGATTTTGGGTATTTCTGTCAGAATTAATGTTAATTTACTCGTGATCCTGGGGCCTGTGGGACTGGAATTGACCGTGCGCTAGCCCAGAGTGTGGTAACACAATGGACGGACGTTTGACAATTCAGTCAGTGCAAAGGGGTCAGATATGAGGGCAGCACAGTAGCATGGTGGATAGCATAATTGCTTCACAGCTCCAGGGTCCCAGGTTCGATTCCCGGCTTGGGTCACTGTCTGTGCGGAGTCTGCACATCCTCCCCATGTGTGCGTGGGTTTCCTCCGGGTGCTCCGGTTTCCTCCCACAGTCCAAAGATGTGCAGCTTAGGTGGATTGGCCGTGCTAAATTGCCCCTTAGTGTCCAAAATTGCCCTTCGTGTTGGGTGGGGTCACTGGGTTATGGGGATAGGGTGGAGGTGTTGACCTTGGGTAGGGTGCTCTTTCCAAGAGCCGGTGCAGACTCGATGGACCGAATGGCCTCCTCCTGTACTGTATATTCTGTGATATGGGATGGGTTGTATTAGGCCCTCCAAGGAGCTGATACAGGCCTCCTGTTCCACTGTAAAGTACTCTGTTTCCGCGAGTACAGTGGGCAACAAAGAGGCAGAACAGATCCAAGGAGGTACCGCGGTAACGGGCTCCGACCCCTCCCCCCTCCTGGAATTTATCCTAACTCCTTTTTCCCCTCCCCCCCCAATGCAGGAGATTTTCATGGACAGTGGCAAGCCTGCGAAGGCCTGGGGGCGGCCAAGTTCCACCTGGGAGACCCCGAGAAGGCCATCCTCTACTACAAGCATTCCTTAGCCGCCCTTGGCAAATCGCAGGTGAGCGCCGCGCGCACCCGCTGGAGCCCGGGCAGCAGCGTCGGGGCGGGCCGGTGGGCTTGGCACTCAGTCAGAGGGAAGAGGAAGATCCCAGGTGTCATTCCCGGCTGGGTCTCGGTTGGGCCTTGGGGAGAGGTGGGGTGGAATCAGCCGCAGGCCGCACATTCCAGATTACAGGTAGCATGGTGGTTAGCATAAATGCTTCACAGCTCCAGGGTCCCAGGTTCGATTCCCGGCTGGGTCACTGTCTGTGTGGAGTCTGCACGTCCTCCCCGTGTGTGCGTGGGTTTCCTCCGGGTGCTCCGGTTTCCTCCCACAGTCCAAAGATGTGCGGGTTAGGTGGATTGGCCGTGATAAATTGCCCGTAGTGTCCTAAAAAGTAAGGTTAAGGGGGAAGTTGTTGGGTTGCGGGTATAGGGTGGATACGTGGGTTTGAGTAGGGTGATCATGGCTCGGCACAACATTGAGGGCCGAAGGGCCTGTTCTGTGCTGTACTGTTCTATGTTCTATGTTCTATGTACCGTTGAGTACTCCCCAAGTGCAGGCCAATGGCAGTCATGTAGGCCCAACCCCTCTCCTGGTCCTCCCCCCACCCCCCGACTCTTTTTCATGGAATCATCCACGTCCACTCAAATACGGACAGCACCCCCCCTGTCAGCGCGGCACTCCATCAGAGCGGGCACTGGTCATGTCCACCTTCTTGGTTCTTTGAGGTGGTGGACGATAGGTGTGGGCGGTCCACAGGCGGGTGGGTGTGGGGGGGGCGCGAATCTTGTCCACACGTTTTGGGCCTGCCCGAAGCTCCAGGAATATTGGTGAGGCTTCGCTGGCTGGTGTGATGTCGGAGGTACTGGGGGGTGAAGGCGGTCCCGAGTCCCGGATTGGCGGCGTTTGGAGTGTCGAAAGACCCAGGAGTCCGGGGGTGGGAGCGGCAAGAGAGGCCGGCGTTCTGGCCTTTGCCTCCCAGGTAGGCCGGACGGATTGGGGTAGAGCTGCGGGGGGGGGGGGGGGTTGTGGGTGAGCGACCTCGTGGAATATCTTCGGCTGGAGAAAGTTAAATTTGCCCGAAGGGGGTCGATGGAAGGGGTCGCCCGGAGATGGAAACCATTCATTGACGTTGATGGAACCATCAATTCACCAGACACGTGCTTTAAGATATGAACAGTGGTTTTAATCTACTTACTACAGAGCCAGCCTGTTACCCATTGAACTCTCTATGAACTCTCGATGAACTGCAGGCTGGCTGTGCACAAGGGTATTTATACAGTAGTCCAGGGGGAGGAGTCGTGGGCGGGGCCACGGGTGGAGCCCTCCTGAGCATTCCCAGAGCTACTCCCCCTAGTGGTCGGATAACGCTACTGCGCTTACAATGGCATTGGTAAATACAGTGTGAATTACTAAGTTACATTCACCACAGACGTCTTCCAGGGGAGTTAGGTAAGCAGGGAGAGGAGGTTTAGGGTTAACTAGAAAAAGTGGAGGCAGGAAGGGTGGGGGGGGGGGGGTATGGTAGGGAAGGCGGGGCGTGGTTGTTGCCTATTTATTGAGTTACGCTGTGTCCTCCTGGTTGTTGTCAATTGGTTATCTTTTTTATCTTGGTTGTAGTTTTATTTGATGTCTATTTATAAATGTCTTCGTGAACATATATTTTTTAGAAAACCTCTGCGTTCACGCCCCGGAGCGGCAGGGCGTGAACCCGGAACCTGGTGGAGGGAGGCAGTGGCTTAGTGGTTTTAGAGATATAGAAAACGGGAGCAGGCGGCGGGGGGGCCTTTGGAGCCTGCGCTGCCATTCATAATGGTGGTGAATACTTAGCTGGATTGGCCTTGCTACATCGCCCCTTAGTTAGGTGGGGTTACAGGGCGAGCGAGTGCTCTTTCAGAGGCTCGGTGCAGACTCGATGGGCCGAATGGCCTCCTTCTGCACTGTAGGGATTCAATGGTTCTATGGCTGATCATCCAATTCAGTAACCTGTTCCCGCTTTCCCCCTCCCCCATATCCTTTGATTCCCTTCTCCCCAAGTGCGATATCTAACTGCTTCTTGAAAAACTGCTTTCTGCGGTAGTGAATTCCACAGGCCGCCCGCTCTCTGGGTGAAGAAATTTCTCCTCATCTCTGTCCTAAATGGTCTACCCCGTATCCTCAGACTGTAACCCCCTGGCCTGGGCATCATCGGGAACATCCGACCTGCATCTACCCTGTCTAGTCCTGTTAGAATTTTATACATCTCTATGAGATCCTCCCCTCATTCTTCTGAACTCCAGCGAGAACAATCCCAACCTCGTCAATCTCTCCTCGTATGACAGTCCCGCCATCCCTGGAATCAGTCTGGTAAACCTTCGCTGCACTCCCTCGAGAGCAAGAACATCCTTCCTCAGAGAAGGAGACCAAAATTACCCACAATACTCCAGGTGTGACCTCACCAAGGCCCTGTACAATTGCAGCAACACATCCCTGCTTCTATACTCGAGACCTCTCGCAATGAAGGCCAACATACCATTAGCCTTCTTTACCGCCTGCTGCACCTGCATGCTTACCTTCAGTGACTGGTGGACGAGGACATCCAGGTTTCGTTGCACATTCCCCGCTCCTAATTTATGGCCATTCAGATAATAATCTGCCTTCCTGTTTTTGCTATCGAAGTGGATAACCTCGCATTTATCCTCATTATACAGCATCTGCCATTCATTTGCCCACTCGCTCAGCCTGTCCACACTGAAGGATCTCTGCATCCTCCTCACAGCTCACCCTCCCACCCAACTGGGTGTCATCTGCAAATTTGGAGATATCACATTTCATTCCCTCATCTAAATCATGAATATATATTGTACACAGCTGGGGTCCCACTAGTCACTGTCTGTCATTTGGAAAAAGATCTGTTAATTCCTACTCTTTGTTTCCTCTCTGCCAACCAGTTTTCTATCCATCTCCATACACTCTCCCTAATCCCATGTGCTTTAATTTTACACGTTAATCCCTTCGACGGGGCTTTGTCGAAAGCCTTCTGAAAGTCCAAATATACCACATCGACTGGCTCCCCCTCATCGACTCTCCTAGTTACTTCTTCAAAGATTTCCAGTGGATTTGGCGAGAATGATTTCCCTTCGTAAATCCATGCTGACTGTGTCCGATCCCGCCTCTCCTTTCCAAGTCCTCTGCTATCAAACCTTTGATCATGAATTCTGGAATTTCTCCCACTACCAACATAAGGCTGACTGGTCTATAATTCCCTGTTTACTCTGTATCTCCCTGTGGTGAATGTGATTCACACTATATATAGTTGCCAATATTACTCCGTGTATATATGTTCACTATCCACCATTGTACGTGCAGTTGCACTATCCGACCACCAGGGGGAGTCACTCTGGGAGTACAGGAGAGTTTGTACTGGGCTCCTCCCTTGGCTCCGCCCAGGACTCCTCCCCCTGGGACCGATGTATAAAGATCAGTGCCTTAGAGCCAGCCTGCCAGTTCATCTGAAGTTCAAAGACGAATAGGCTGGCTCTATTGTAAGTGTATTAAAGCCTCTGTTCAGATCCAACTACACGTGTTCGCTGAATTGATGGTTCCATCACTCCCTTTGTAAATAGTGGAGTTACATTAGCTACCCTCCAATCTGCAGGGACGTTCCAGAGTCTATAGAATCCCGGAAGATGACCACCAACGCATCCACTATTTCCAGAGCCACTTCCTTAAGCACTCTGGGCTGTAAATTCTCCGGCCCTGGGGATTTATCCGCCTTCAATCCCATCAGTTTTCCCAACACCATGGGCGGGATTCTCTCAGCCCGGGGCCGGGCCGGAGAATCCCCGCGAACGAGTGCCCCCCGATGCCGGCAGGGCGGAGAATTGGCGCCATTGGCGCCAGCGTGGTTGGCGCGGCGCTGGTCGTGGGCCGCTCTACACGGCACGGGATGGGCCGAGCGGCCGCAGTTAAAACGCTGAGTCCCGCCGGCGCCGTCCACACCTGCTCGCAGCCGGTGGGAACTCTGTGTTCAAGGGTCAGGGGCAGGTAGGGGGGAGGGGGCCGTGTCCGACCCCGGGGGGGGGGGGGTGCTCCGATCTGGCCTAGCCTGCGATCGGGTCCCACCGATCGGCGGGCCGGCCACTCTGTCCTCCGGCCTCTTTTCCGACGTGCCGGCCCCTGTAGCCCTGCGCCGTGTTGCGTCGGGGCCGGCGCCGCATTGCTCGTGCGCGGAACCCGCGGCACCCACTTCGCTCCGGGATCAGCAGCTGGAGCGGCGTGAACCGCTCCAGCGTCGTGCTGGGCCCCCTGTAGGGGCCAGAATTACTCCCGTCAGCGGCCCGTTCACGCTGTCGGAAAACACGACGGCGTTTACGACGGCGTGGGCACTCTGCCGCGGGATGGGAGAATCCCGCCCCATTTCCCGACTAATATTGATCATCTTCAGTTCCTCCCTCTCACTAAACCTTGTGTTCCCCAACATTTCTGTTATTTGTGCTCCTTTGTGAAGACAGAACCAAAGTGTGTGTTTAGCTGCTCAGCCAGTTCTTTGTTCCGCATTATAAATTCTCCTGTTTCTGACTCTCCGGGACCCACATTTATCTTCACCAATCTTTTTCTCTTCACATACCTATAGAAACGTTTATAGTCAGTCTTGATGTTCCCTGCAAGCTTACTCTCGTACTCTATTTTCCCTTTCTTAATCAATCCCTTGATCCTCCTTTGCTGTATTCTCAATCCTCAGGCCTGTTGTTTATCTTGGCCAATTTGTACGCTTCTTCCTTGGATCGATCCCATCTCTAATCTCTGTTGTGAACCATGGATTGGCCGCCTTTCCCGTTTTGCCAGACAGGAATGAACAATTGCTGCAGTTCCCCCATGCGACTCCTCGAATGTTTGCCCTTCCCTATCCACCGTCATTCCTTTAAATGACGTTCCCCAATCCATCATAGCCAAACCGCACCTCATATCATCGTAGTATCCTTTATTAAGATTCAGAACCCGAATCTCAGAACCAACTCCGTCACTCTCCAGCTTGACGAAGAATTCCAACATATTATGATCGCTCATCCCCAAGTCGTCTCGCACAACTAGATTGCCAATGATTCCTTCCTCATTACACAGTGCCCAATCTAGGATGGTCTGTCCTCTAATTGGTTCCTCAATGCAGTGGTGCAGAAAACCATCCCATATACACTCTAGGAATTCCTCCTCTATGGTATTGTTACTCATTTTTAAAAAAAATCAATTTAGAGTACCCAATTCAGTTTTTTCCAATTAAGGGGCAATTTAGCATGGCCAATCCACGTACCCTGCACATCTTAAGGTTGTGGGGGCGAAACCCACGCAGACACGGGGAGAATGTGCAAACTCCACACGGTGTTATGGGCCAGGGTTTAGAAAACCCCAAAATGTAGCATGGAGTTCACCTGACCCACAACGTTTACTAGATTGTGGTATGGGGAGCACACGACCCACTCTACAGGTGTGGTACAGCAGAAATGGAAAAGTATTTTTTTAAAGCAAAACAATGTTTATTCTATGAACTCAATTTAACCTTTTTAAAACATACAGTGAACATCTTAGCAACCATTAATTCAAATACAACCCCCAAAGAATACAACACTAAGTAATCCTTTAAGCTTTCCTTTCAACATCCATCCGACTAAAAACTTTTACCAGAAAAACATCAGGTTCAAGTCACTACTGTTATTAGTTTTAAATCACCAGGATCGATTTACAGTCTTTAGATTACAGAGAGAGATTCAGACACCTTCTGGCTGTGACTGCAGCTATCCAGCTCTGAAAACAAAACTAAAACACACCCTGCAGCAAACAGCCTAAAACGAAAGTAAAAAGCTGACAGACAGCCCATCTCCACTCCCTCTCTGACATCAGCGCAGTAATACCCATTTCTTAAAGGTACTCTCACTACAGATATTTATTTACACACCCATTTCTTAAAGGTACTCATCATGACAACGGACAGTGACCCAGAGCCGGGATCGAACCTGGGACCTCGGCACTGTGAGGCAGCAGTGCTAACCACTGCGCAACCGTGCCACCCCGTATTGTTACTAATTTGATTTGTCCAATCTATATGCCGATTAAAATCACGGCTGTCCATTTATTGCCTGTGTCCAATTCCTTGTTTAATGTGATCCCAACAAGACCACTACAGTTTGGGGGTCTATATACAGCCCATACTAACGTTTTTGCCTCTTGGTGTTTCTCAGCTCAACCCATACAAATTGTACCTCATCAGATCAAATATCCTTCCTCACTATTGCATTAAATTGAGCGACACAGTAGCACAGTGGGGTAGCACTGTTGCTTCACAGCTCCATAGTCCCTGGTTCGATTCCCGGCTTGAGTCATTGTCTGCGCGGAGTCTGCACGTTCTCCCCGTGTCCGTGTGGGTTTCGTCCGGGTGCTCCGGTTTCCTCCCACAAGCCCCGAAAGACGCGCTTGTTGGGTGAGTTGGACATTCTGAATTCTCCCTCCGTGTACCCGAACAGGCGCCGGAGTGTGGCAACTGGAGGCTTTTCGCAGCAACGTCATTGCAGTGTTTATCATATCATAGAATTTGCAGTGCAGAAGGAGGCCATTCGGCCCATCGAGTCTGCACCGGCTCTTGGAAAGAGCACCCTACCCACGGTCAACACCTCCACCCTATCCCCATAACCCAGTAATCCCACCCAACACTAAGGGCAATTTTGGACACTGTGGGCAATTTATCATGGCCAATCCACCTAACCTGCGCATCTTTGGACTGTGGGAGGAAACCGCAGCACCCGGAGGAAACCCACGCACACACGGGGAGGATGTGCAGACTCCGCACAGACAGTGACCCAAGCCGGAATCGAACCTGGGATCCTGGAGCTGTGAAGCAATTGTGCTACCCACAATGCTACCGTGCTGTTAATGTCAACCTACTTGAGACAATAATATGGATTATTATCATTATGTTCCTCCTTCCTTCCTAAATACTGAATGCACCTGGATGTTCAATTCCCATCTCTGGTCACCTTGCAGCAGCGTCTCTGTAATCCCAGCTATATCATACCCGTTTACATAAAGTTACACAGCTAATTAGGCCACTTTATTGCGATTTCATTTCCCCGCGCGTTAAGCCACAAAGCCTTTAAGCTTGTCATTTTAACAATCCTTATCCTATTTCCATTCTTTTTCACTGTCGCCCTTTTTGATTCTGACCCCTTGATTTAAAAAATAAATAAATTTAGAGTACCCAATTAATTTTTTCCAATTAAGGGGCAATTTAGCGCGGCCAATCCACCTACCCTGCACATCTTTGGGTTGTGGGGGCGAAACCCACGCAGACACGGGGAGAATGTGCAAACTCCACACGGACAGTGACCCAGAGCCGGGATCGAACCCGGGACCTCAGCGCCGTGAGGCGGCAGGGCTAACCCACTGCGCCACCGGGCTGCCCTTACCCTGCTACTGTGATGAGCACATGGCACCGGTAATATCTGAGATCACTACCTTCGCGATCGCTACTTTTCAATTTTCTTCCTAACCCCCTACGCTCTGCTTTTAGCACCTCATCCCGGGCAGCAGGGTAGCATGGTGGTTAGCATAAATGCTTCACAGCATCAGGGTCCCAGGTTTGATTCCCGGCTGGGTCACTGTCTGTGCGGAGTCTGCACGTCCTCCCCCTGTGTGCGTGGGTTTCCTCCGGGTGCTTCGGTTTCCTCCCACAGTCCAAAGATGTGCGGGTTAGGTGGATTGGCCATGCTAAATTGCCCGTAGTGTCCTAATAAATGTAAGGTTAAGGGGGGGGTTGTTGGGTTACGGGTATAGGGTGGATACGTGGGTTTGAGTAGGGTGATCATGGCTCGGCACAACATTGAGGGCCGAAGGGCCTGTTCTGTGCTGTACTGTTCTATGTTCTATGTCGTTGCTACCGATCTGCCAACTGGGGGTATGGTGTGAAATTATGTCATCTTCATGTTTTGGGTTTTATTGGTCAGAATGTTGAATTCAGGAGTTGGGACGTCTTGTTGAAGTTGTACAAGACATTGGTAAGGCCTCACATGGAATACTGTGTTCAGTTCTGGTCACCCTATTACAGGAAGGATCTTGTTGAGCTAGAAAGAGGGCAGAAGAGATTTACCAGGATGCTACCAGAATTTATAATAATAATCTTTATTGTCACAAGAAGACTTTAACACTGCAATAAAGTTACTGTGAAAATCCCCTCGTCGCCACACTCCGGCGCCTGTCCGGGTACACAGAGGGAGAATTCGGAATGTCCAATTCACCCAACAAGCACGTCTTTCAGTACTTGTGGGAAGAAACCGGAGCACCCGGAGGAAACCCACGGGGAGAACGTGCAGACTCCGCACTGTGACCCAAGCTGGGAAACGAACACGGTAGCATGGTGGTTAGCATAAATGCTTCACAGCTCCAGGGTCCCAGGTTCGATTCCCGGCTGGGTCACTGTCTGTGTGGAGCCTGCACGTCCTCCCCGTGTGTGTGTGGGTTTCCTCCGGGTGCTCCGGTTTCCTCCCACAGTCCAAAGATGTGCGGGTTAGATGGATTGGCCATGCTAAATTGCCCGTAATGTCCAAAAAAGTAAGGTGTTGGGGGGGGGGGGGGGGGGGGTGTTGGGTTACGGGTATAGGGTGGATATGTGGGTTTGAGTAGGGTGATCATGGCTCGGCACAACATCGAGGGCCGAAGGGCATGTTCTGTGCTGTACTGTTCTATGTTCTATGTCCTATATCTATTACCCCTCGATTTAAGGCTATGTCCCCTCGTCCTAGCCACCTCCATCCGCGGGAGAAGGCTCTCACTGTTCACCCTATCTAACCCTCTGATCATTTTGTATGCCTCTATTAAGTCACCTCTTAACCTTCTTCTCTCTAACGAAAACAACCTCAAGTCCATCAACCTCAAGGTTACGAGGTGGAAGGGGCCGATGTGGTGGCCTTTGTCACATTGAACGCCGAATTTTATTGGAATGGAAGTCAGAGAATCCGACACAAATATCAAAGAACAATACAGCACAGGAACAGGCCCTCCAAGCCTGCCTGAACTAAAACCATCTGCACTTACAGAGTCCGTATCCTTCCATTCCCACCCTGTTCATATATTTGTCCAGATGCCCCTTAAATGTCGCTATCGTACCGGCTCCCACCACCTCCTCCAGCAGCGAGTTCCATATATTTCCACCCTCTGTGTAAAAAAAAAAAACTACACATTCTCCCCGTGTTTGGGTGGGTTTTGCCCCCACAACCAAAAAGATGTGCAGGCTAGGGGGATTGGCCACGCTAAATTGCCCCTTAATTGGAAAAAATTAATTGGGTTCTCTAATTTTTAAACTTTTTAAAAACTTGTCTCGCGCATCTGTTCCGTTCTAAGCTTTTCCCCATGCACTTGTAACTTATGTTGTAACTTGACTCTCCTACCCTAGAAAAGAGCATCTATCCGCTCTGCCCATGCCCCTCATAATCTTCTAGGCCTCTATCAGGTCGCCCCTCGACCTCCGCCGTTCCAGTGAGAACAGACCGAGTTTATCTCACCTCTCCTCGTAGCTAATACCCCTCCATACCAGGCAGCATCCTGGTAAACTGCTTCTGTACCCTCTTGTGGTGGTATGATTAGCATAGCTGCCTGCCATTGGCGCAGAACACCGGCTCACCATTGGCCCTGGTCGGTCATGTGCCTCTCGACCGGTTGGTTAAGACCAGTCATGTGACGGCTCCCCGATTGGTCGAGAGGCTGTTAACCCCGCCTCCAGGGCGGGGTATAAATACCCAGTACTCCCGGCGGTCGTCCATTTACTGTAATCGACCGCAGGGCTAACATCTAGCTGATTAAAGCCATACTTTTGTACAGCAACTCGTCTCGCGTTCAATTGATGGTACATCACCAGGCAACATCCAAGTAAACCGCTTCTGTACCCTCTCCAAGGCATCCACGTCCTTCTGGTAGTGTGGCGACCAGAATTGGACATAATATTCCAAATGAGGCCTAACTGAGGTCCTATACAGCTGCAACATGACTTGCCATTTTTGATATTCAATGCCCCGACCGATGAAGGCCAACATGCCTTATGCCTCCTTGACCACCTTACCCACGTGCGTTGGGGGATGTTGCGGAATTTCTTACGCTTGAAAAAAATTAAGTTTGCCGTTTGTGGCTCAGATGGGGAATTCTGGATGAGATAGAAGCTGTCCTTGTCTCTATTTACAGATCTGTTTGTTGCCTACGGCGTCAAGTGAGGGGGGTAGGGAAGAGAACATAGAACAGTACAGCACAGAACAGGCCCTTCGGCCCTCGATGTTGTGCCGAGCAATGATCACCCTACTCAAACCCACGTATCCACCCTATACCCGTAACCCAACAACCCCCCCTTAACCTTACTTTTATTAGGACACTACGGGCAATTTAGCATGGCCAATCCACCTAACCCGCACATCTTTGGACTGTGGGAGGAAACCGGAGCACCCGGAGGAAACCCACGCACACACGGGGAGGACGTGCAGACTCCACACAGACAGTGACCCAGCCGGGAATTTAACCTGGGACCCTGGAGCTGTGAAGCATTTATGCTAACCACCATGCTACCGTGCTGCCCCTAGGGGGGAGGAAAAAAGGAAATGTTTCAATCGAGATAAGAAAGAAATCTCAGATTCGGATTTTGTGTATTGATTGATTGCTTCTGTGTGGTTACGTGTTTCGTTTCCTTATTTGAATAAGAATATATTTTTTTACAAGTCTGTTTGGGCAGCACGGTAGCATGGTGGTTAGCATAAATGCTTCACAGCTCCAGGGTCCCAGGTTCGATTCCCGGCTGGGTCACTGTCTGTGCGGAGTCTGCACGTCCTCCCCGTGTGTGCGTGGGTTTCCTCCGGGTGCTCCGGTTTCCTCCCACAGTCCAAAGATGTGCGGGTTAGGTGGATTGGCCATGCTAAATTGCCCGTAGTGTCCTAAAAAGTAAGGTTAAGGGGGGGGTTGTTGGGTTACGGGTATAGGGTGGATACGTGGGTTTGAGTAGGGTGATCATGGCTCGGCACAACATCGAGGGCCGAAGGGCCTGTTCTGTGCTGTACTGTTCTATGTTCTATGTTGATGATCATGAAACAATTGTCGATTGTCGTAAAAACCCAATATTCTTGAGGAAAGGAAATCTGCCGTCCTTACCCGGTCTGGCCTACATGTGACTCCAGACCCACACACAGCGATGTGGATGACTCCTAACTGCACCCCCCACTGAAATAGCCGAGCGAGACATTCAGTTCGAGGGCAATTAGGGATGGGCAACAAATGCTGGGCCAGCCAGCGACACCCACATCCCAAGAACGAATTAAAGAAACACCACCTCCTCCAGACACAGAGTGGGGTGTGTAACATCGAAGGATCAAAAATGATGATTGCAAAGGGGTGACAATAGAACTGGTGACTAGCCTCAAAGGACACGGAGTAAAGAGTCCAGAGGAGGTTCACAAGAATGATCCCTGGAATGAAGAGCTTGTCGTATGAGGAACAGTTGAGGACTCTGGGTCTGTACTCGTTGGGAGTTTAGAAGGATGAGGGGGGGATCTTATTGAAACTTACAGGATACTGCGAGGCCTGGGATAGAGTGGACGTGGAGAGGATGTTTCCACTTGTCGGAAAAACTAGAACCAGAGGATTCACCATCTCAGACTGAAGGGACGATCCTTTCAAACAGAGATGAGGAGGAATTTCTTCAGCCAGAGGGTGGTGAATCTGTGGAACTCTTTGCCGCAGAAGGCTGTGGAGGCCAAATCAGAGTGTCTTTGAGACAGAGATGGATAGGTTCTTGATTAATAAGGGGATCAGGGGTGATGGGGAGAAGGCAGGAGAATGGGGATGAGAAAAATATCAGCCATGATTGAATGGCGGAGCAGACTCGATGGGCCGAGTGGCCTAATTCTGCTCCTATGTCTTATGGTCTTGTGGTCTAATGCTGGAACCTCCCTCAATTTCCTGCAGGAACCCACTGGCTCAGCACAGGAGCGGATTGTGAATAAACTTGCTGATATGATTCAGTACAAACTGTCTCTGAACAGCGAACTGCCCCACATGAGGGGGATTGCTCCAGCTATGCCTCTGGTAAGTGTTTTATCCACATTTGGGACACTTTTCTGTCTGCACATCTGAGATCGCCCCAAAGGTTCTCCATTTCCATCGTAATTACTCATTGCAAAGGGGGGCTTTCCACCTCATTGCAGCACGGTAGCATTGTGGGTAGCACAGTTGCTTCACAGCTCCAGGGTCCCAGGTTCGATTCCCGGCTGGGTCACTGTCTGTGCGGAGTCTGCACGTCCTCCCCTGTCTGTGCGTGGGTTTCCTCCGGGTACTCCGATTTCCCCCCACAGTCCAAAGATGTGCAGGTTAGGTGGATTGGACATGATAAATTGCCCTTAGTGTCCAAAATTGCCCTTAGTGTTGGGTAGGGTTGTGGACCTTGGGTAGGGTGCTCTTTCCAAGAGCCGGTGCAGACTCGATGGGCCGAATGGCCTCCTTCTGGACTGTGAATTCTATGATCTGTGATAACCACCTCACCCAGTCCTGGGAGTGTTTGATGGGGACAGTGTAGAGGGAGCTTTACTCTGTATCTAACCCTGGGCTGAACCTGTCCTGGGAGTGTTTGATGGGGTCAGTGCAGAGGGAGCTTTACTCTGTATCTAACCCTGTGCTGTACCTGTCCTGGGAGTGTTTGATGGGGACAGTATAGAGGGAGCTTTACTCTGTATCTAACCCCGTGCTGTAACTGTCCTGGGAGTGTTTGATGGGGACAGTGTCGAGGGAGCTTTACTCTGTATCTAACCCTGTGCTGTACCTGTCCTGGGAGTGTTTGATGGAGAGTGTAGAGGGAGCTTTACTCTGTATCTAACCCTGTGCTGTTCCTGTCCTGGGAGTGTTTGATGGGGACAGTGTAGAGAGAGCTTTACTCTGTATCTAACCCCGTGCTGTACCTGTCCTGGGAGTGTTTGATGGGGACAGTGTAGAGGGAGCTTTACTCTGTATCTAACCCCGTGCGGTACCTGTCCTGGGAGTGTTTGATGGGGACAGTGTAGAGGGAGCTTTACTCTGTATCTAACCCCGTGCTGTACCTCCCCTGGGAGAGTTTGATGGGGACAGTGTAGAGAGAGCTTTACTCTGTAACTAACCCCGTGCTGTACCTGGCCTGGGAGTGTTTGATGGGGACAGTATAGAGGGAGCTTTACTCTGTATCTAACCCCGTGCTGTACCTGTCCTGGGAGTATTTGATGGGGACAGTGTAGAGGGAGCTTTACTCTGTATCTAACCCCGTGCTGTACCTGTCCTGGGAGTGTTTGATGGGTACAGTGTAGAGGGAGCTTTACTCTGTATCTAACCCCGTGCGGTACCTGTCCTGGGAGTGTTTGATGGGGACAGTGTAGAGGGAACTTTACTCTGTATCTAACCCCGTGCTGTACCTGTCCTGGGAGAGTTTGATGGGGACAGTGTAGAGAGAGCTTTACTCTGTATCTAACCCCGTGCTGTATCTGTCTTAGGAGTGTTTGCTGGGGACTGTGTAGAGGGAGCTTTACTCTGTATCTAACCCCGTGCTGTACCTGTCCTGGGAGTGTTTGATGGGGACAGTGTAGAGGGAGCTTTACTCTGTATCTAACCCCGTGCGGTACCTGTCCTGGGAGTGTTTGATGGGGACAGTGTAGAGGGAACTTTACTCTGTATCTAACCCCGTGCTGTACCTGTCCTGGGAGAGTTTGATGGGGACAGTGTAGAGAGAGCTTTACTCTGTATCTAACCCCGTGCTGTATCTGTCTTAGGAGTGTTTGCTGGGGACTGTGTAGAGGGAGCTTTACTCTGTATCTAACCCCGTGCTGTACCTGTCCTGGGAGTGTTTGATGGGGACAGTGTAGAGGGAGCTTTACTCTGTATCTAACCCCGTGCTGTAACTGTCCTGGGAGTGTTTGATGGGGACAGTGTCGAGGGAGCTTTACTCTGTATCTAACCCTGTGCTGTACCTGTCCTGGGAGTGTTTGATGGGGAGTGTAGAGGGAGCTTTACTCTGTATCTAACCCTGTGCTGTTCCTGTCCTGGGAGTGTTTGATGGGGACAGTGTAGAGAGAGCTTTACTCTGTATCTAACCCCGTGCTGTACCTGTCCTGGGAGTGTTTGATGGGGACAGTGTAGAGGGAGCTTTACTCTGTATCTAACCCCGTGCGGTACCTGTCCTGGGAGTGTTTGATGGGGACAGTGTAGAGGGAGCTTTACTCTGTATCTAACCCCGTGCTGTACCTGTCCTGGGAGAGTTTGATGGGGACAGTGTAGAGAGAGCTTTACTCTGTAACTAACCCCGTGCTGTACCTGGCCTGGGAGTGTTTGATGGGGACAGTATAGAGGGAGCTTTACTCTGTATCTAACCCCGTGCTGTACCTGTCCTGGGAGTGTTTGATGGGTACAGTGTAGAGGGAGCTTTACTCTGTATCTAACCCCGTGCGGTACCTGTCCTGGGAGTGTTTGATGGGGACAGTGTAGAGGGAGCTTTACTCTGTATCTAACCCCGTGCTGTACCTGTCCTGGGAGAGTTTGATGGGGACAGTGTAGAGAGAGCTTTACTCTGTATCTAACCCCGTGCTGTACCTGTCCTGGGAGAGTTTGATGGGGACAGTGTCGAGGGAGCTTTACTCTGTATCTAACCCCGTGCTGTATCTGTCCTGGGAGTGTTTGATGGAGACAGTGTAGAGGGAGCATTACTCTGTATCTAACCCTGTGCTGTACCTGTCCTGGGAGTGTTTGATGGACACAGTGTCGAGGGAGCTTTACTCTGTATCTAACCCCGTGCTGTACCTGTCCTGGGAGTGTTTGATGGACACAGTGTAGAGGGAGCTTTACTCTGTATCTAACCCCATGCTGTATCTGTCCTGGGAGCGTGTGATGGGGACAGTGTAGAGGAAGCTTTACTCTGTATCTAACCCCATGCTGTACCTGTCCTGGGAGTGTTTGATGGGGACAGTGTAGCGGTAGCTTTACTCTGTATCTAACCCCGTGCTGTACCTGTCCTGGGAGTGTTTGATGGGGACAGTGTAGAGGGAGCTTTACTCTGTATCTAACCCCGTGCTGTACCTGTCCTGGGAGTGTTTGATGGGGACAGTGAAGAGGGAGCTTTACTCTGTATCTAACCCTGTGCTGTACCTGGGAGTGTTTGATGGGGACAGTGTAGAGGGAGCTTTACTCTGTATCTAACCCGGTGCTGTACCTGTCCTGGGTGTGTTTGATGGGGACAGTGTCGAGGGAGCTTTATTCTGTATCTAACCCCGTGCTGTTCCTGTCCTTGGAGTGTTTGATGGGGACAGTGTAGAGGGAGCTTTACTCTGTATCTAACCCGGTGCTGTACCTGTCCTGGGTGTGTTTGATGGGGACAGTGTCGAGGGAGCTTTATTCTGTATCTAACCCCGTGCTGTTCCTGTCCTTGGAGTGTTTGATGGGGACAGTGTAGAGGGAGCTTTACTCTGTATCTAACCCTATGCTGTACCTGGCCTGGGAGTGTTTGATGGGGACAGTGTAGAGGGAGCTTTACTCTGTATCTAACCCCGTGCTATACCTGTCCTGGGAGTGTTTGATGGGGACAGTGTAGAGGGAGCTTTACTCTGTATCTAACCCTGTGCTGTACCTGTCCTGGGAGTGTTTGATGGGGACAGTGTAGAGGGAGCTTTACTCTGTATCTAACCCCGTGCTGTACCTGTCCTGGGAGTATTTGATGGGGACAGCATGGAGGGAGGTTTACTGTGCTGTATAAAGAGTGGCCCTTCACTCAATTGACTGAATTCAGTGGTGAATCATTAATGATTTCTGTTCTTCATAGAAATACCTGCCTGGAAATTTCCCTCGAACAAACCCTCTCCGGGCTCCAGCTCCCGTAACCTACGGAGTCACAAATGGCCATCGGAAACAGGTTCTTCAGTAAGTAAAGGGCTACTTCCCGCTGGGGTGGGACCCAGTTACCGCATTGTCATTGGCAAGTCCATCGACAACCAGTTCTGATTCAATCCTGACTTGTAACCCACACACCTGTGATGGTGGAGGGGCCAGAATGGTCAGGTTGGGCTGAATGGTCACCACTTGTCCCGGATTCGCCATTGGTTCGGTAGAACCTCAGCTGATTGGTCCTCATGGGGGGTGCAGGAGCCAATCGGAATGCTCCACCGAGCTCATGGCCCTGACGAGCCCTCAATTGGGGATTTTTATTCTAATGTTGGATCTATTTGTTGATTTTGATTTGCCTCGGGGAATTAGCTTGGTCCCTGCGACGTTAACTCAGTGATATTGGCTCGGAGACACATTTCCTCCCACTGCTGACTGGGGACGTTTAATCATCGGGGAGAAGTCTGCCCCAATCCTCAGACCTGGTGTTTCCATTCGTTACCGGGATAAAAGCTGCCTCTTCAAATATTTCTCCTCTCTCCTCCCCACCACTCAATCCCACCTCCTACTCATAGGTGACAATCACAACCTACCTAACCCCTCGTCATATCCACCTCCTCATATCCCTCAATATCCAACTACCTATCTTCTCCCCATATCCCTCAGTTCCACCGCCTCCTCATAGGCATCAATCCCCATCTACCCAACCCCCCCTCGTATACCTCAATCCCAAAATGCCTACCTTCTCCCCATATCCCACAATCCCCCACCTTCTCCCCGTATCCCTCAATCCCCCACTTTCCCACCGTCTCCCCATATCCCTCAATCCCCACCTTCCCACCTTCTCCCCGTATCCCACAATCCCCCACCAACGCACCTTCTTCCCATATCCTTCAATCTCCCACCTACCCACCATCTCCCCATATACCTCAATCCCCCACCTTCCCAACTTCTCCCCGTCTCCCGCAATCCCCACCCCACCTTCTCCCAATATACCTCAATCCCCCACCTTCCCACCTTCTCCCCATATCCCGCAATCCCCCACCTACCCACCTTCTCCCCATATACCTCAATCCCCCACCTTCCCACCTTCTCCCCGTATCCCTCAATCCCCCACCTACCCACCTCTCCGTATCCCTCAATCCCCCACCTAGCCACCTTCTCCCCGTATCCCTCAATCCCCCACCTACCCACCTCCCCGTATCCCTTAATCCCCCACATACCCACCTTCTCCCCGTATCCGTCAATCCCCCACCTACCCACCTTCTCCCATATCCCTCAATCCCCCACCTACCCACCTTTTCCCATATCCCTCAATCCCCCACCTACCCACCTTCTTCCCATATCCCTCAATCCCCCACCTTCTCCCCGTATCCGTCAATCCCCCACCGACACACCTCCCCGTATCCCTCAATCCCCCACCTACCCACCTTCTTCCCATATCCCTCAATCCCCCACCTTCTCCCCGTATCCCTCAATCCCCCACCTACCCACCTTCTCCCCATATCCCTCAATCCCCCACCTACCCACCTTCTCCCCGTATCCCTCAATCCCCCACCTACCCACCTTCTCCCCCATCCCTCAATCCCCCACCTACCCACCTTCTCCCCGTATCCCTCAATCCCCCACCTACCCACCTTCTCCCCGTATCGCTCAATCCCCCACCTACCCACCTTCTCCCCATATCCCTCAATCCCCCACCTTCCCAGCTTCTCCTCGTATCCCTCAATCCCCCACCTACCCACCTTCTCCCCATATACCTCAATCCCCCACCTACCTACCTTCTCCCCGTATCCCTCAATCCCCCACCTACCCATCTTCTCCCCTATCCCTCAATCCCCCACCTACCCACCTTCTCCTCGTATCCCTCAATCCCCCACCTACCCACCTTCTCCCCGTATCCCTCAATCCCCCACCTACCCACCTTCTCCCCGTATCCCTCAATCCCCACCTACCCACCTTCTCCCCGTATCCCTCAATCCCCCACCTACCCACCTTCTCCCCGTATCCCTCAATCCCCCACCTACCCACCTTCTCCCCGCATCCCTCAATCCCCCCACCTACCCACCTTCTCCCCGTATCCCTCAATCCCCCCACCTACCCACCTTCTCCCCATCTCCCTCAATCCCCACCTTCTCCCCGTCTCCCTCAATCCCCACCCCACCTTCTCCCCATATCCCTCAATCCCCCACCTACCCACCTTCTCCCCATATCCCTCAATCCCCCACCTACCCACCTTCTCCCCGTATCCCTCAATCCCCCACCTACCCACCTTCTCCCCGTATCCCTCAATCCCCCACCTACCCCCTTCTCCCCATTTCCCTCAATCCCCCACCTACCCACCTTCTCCCCATATCCCTCAATCCCCACCTTCTCCCCGTCTCCCTCAATCCCCCACCTACCCACCTTCTCCCCATATCCCTCAATCCCCACCTTCTCCCCGTCTCCCTCAATCCCCATCCCACCTTCTCCCCATATCCCTCAATCCCCACCTTCTCCCCGTCTCCCTCAATCCCCATCCCACCTTCTCCCCTATCCCTCAGTCCGCCACCTACCCACCTTCTCCCCGTATCCCTCAATCCCCCACCTTTTCCCCATATCCCTCAATCCCCCCACCTACCCACCTTCTCCCCCATCCCTCAATCCCCACCTTCTCCCCATATCCCTCAATCCCCCACCTACCCACCTTCTCCCCATATACCTCAATCCCCCACCTTCCCACCTTCTCCCCGTATCCCTCAATCCCCCACCTACCCACCTCCCCGTATCCCTCAATCCCCCACCTAGCCACCTTCTTCCCGTATCCCTCAATCCCCCACCTACCCACCTCCCCGTATCCCTTAATCCCCCACATACCCACCTTCTCCCCGTATCCGTCAATCCCCCACCTACCCACCTTCTCCCATATCCCTCAATCCCCCACCTACCCACCTTCTCCCCATATCCCTCAATCCCCCACCTACCCACCTTCTTCCCATATCCCTCAATCCCCCACCTTCTCCCCGTATCCGTCAATCCCCCACCGACACACCTCCCCGTATCCCTCAATCCCCCACCTACCCACCTTCTTCCCATATCCCTCAATCCCCCGCCGTCTCCCCGTATCCCTCAATCCCCCACCTACCCACCTTCTCCCCCATATCCCTCAATCCCCCACCTACCCACCTTCTCCCCGTATCCCTCAATCCCCCACCTACCCACCTTCTCCCCCATCCCTCAAACCCCCACCTACCCACCTTCTCCCCCGTATCCCTCAATCCCCCACCTACCCACCTTCTCCCCATATCCCTCAATCCCCCACCTTCCCAGCTTCTCCTCATATCCCTCAATCCCCCACCTTCCCAGCTTCTCCCCATATACCTCAATCCCCCACCTACCCACCTTCTCCCCATATACCTCAATCCCCCACCTACCTACCTTCTCCCCGTATCCCTCAATCCCCCACCTACCCATCTTCTCCCCTATCCCTCAATCCCCCACCTACCCACCTTCTCCTCGTATCCCTCAATCCCCCACCTACCCACCTTCTCCCCATATACCTCAATCCCCCACCTACCCACCTTCTCCCCGTATCCCTCAATCCCCCACCTACCCACCTTCTCCCCGTATCCCTCAATCCCCACCTACCCACCTTCTCCCCATATCCCTCAATCCCCCACCTACCCACCTTCTCCCCGTATCCCTCAATCCCCCACCTACCCACCTTCTCCCCGTATCCCTCAATCCCCCCACCTACCCCACCTTCTCCCCGTATCCCTCAATCCCCCCACCTACCCACCTTCTCCCCATCTCCCTCAATCCCCACCTTCTCCCCGTCTCCCTCAATCCCCACCCCACCTTCTCCCCATATCCCTCAATCCCCCACCTACCCACCTTCTCCCCATATCCCTCAATCCCCCACCTACCCACCTTCTCCCCGTATCCCTCAATCCCCCACCTACCCACCTTCTCCCCGTATCCCTCAATCCCCCACCTACCCACCTTCTCCCCATTTCCCTCAATCCCCCACCTACCCACCTTCTCCCCATATCCCTCAATCCCCACCTTCTCCCCGTCTCCCTCAATCCCCCACCTACCCACCTTCTCCCCATATCCCTCAATCCCCACCTTCTCCCCGTCTCCCTCAATCCCCATCCCACCTTCTCCCCATATCCCTCAATCCCCACCTTCTCCCCGTCTCCCTCAATCCCCATCCCACCTTCTCCCCCTATCCCTCAGTCCGCCACCTACCCACCTTCTCCCCGTATCCCTCAATCCCCCACCTTCTCCCCATATCCCTCAATCCTCCACCTACCCACCTTCTCCCCCATCCCTCAATCCCCACCTTCTCCCCGTCTCCCTCAATCCCCATCCCACCTTCTCCCCATATCCCTCAATCCCCCACCTACCCACCATTTCCCATATATGGGGAGGAGTTGGCGCTGTGGGATTGACACTCGACCAGTAACCCAGAAACCCAGGGTGACGCCGTGTGGAACCGGGTAGAAATCCCACCAGGCCAGGCGGTGAAAATTCAATCTGGTTTTCCTCAGCAATTCTCAAGGAAATCTGGAAGGAAAGTCTGATGAAGCCATTGACTTAAAAGAAAATCCATCCGGTTTATCAATGTCCCCCTTGGGGAAGGGAATCTTCCCAATCTACCTGGTCCCGCTTACACGTGACTCCAGACGCCTACACAGGGGCGGGGCAGCCACACGGTGGTTAGCACTGTGGCTTCACAGCTCCAGGGTCCCAGGTTCGATTCCCGGCTGGGTCACTGTCTGTGCGGAGTCTGCACGTCCTCCCCGTGTGTGCGTGGGTTTCCTCCGGGTGCTCCGGTTTCCTCCCACAGTCCAAAGATGTGCAGGTTAGGTGGATTGGCCGTGCTAAATTGCCCCTTAGTGTCCAAAGATGTTCAGGTTGGGTGGAATGGCCGTGCTAAATTGTCCCTTCGTGTCCAAAGATTTGCAGGTTAGGTGGATTGGCCGTGCTAAATTGTCCCTTAGTGTCCAAAGATGTGCAGGTTAAGTGGATTGGCCGTACTAAATTGTCCCTTAGTGTCCAAAGATGTACAGGTTAGGTGGATTGGCCGTGCTAAATTGTCCCTTCGTGTCCAAAGATGTACAGGTTAGGTGGATTGGCCGTGCTAAATTGTCCCTTAGTGCCCAAAGATGTGCAGGTTAGGTGGATTGGCCGTGCTAAATTGTCCCTTCGTGTCCAAAGATGTACAGGTTAGGTGGATTGGCCGTGCTAAATTGTCCCTTAGTGCCCAAAGATGTGCAGGTTAGGTGGATTGGCCGTGCTAAATTGTCCCTTCGTGTCCAAAGATGTGCAGGTTTGGTGGATTGGCCGTGCTAAATTGTCCCTTAGTGTCCAAAGATGTACAGGTTAGGTGGATTGGCCGTGCTAAATTGTCCCTTAGTGTCCAAAAGGTTAGGTGGGGTTAAGGGGTGGAGGCGTGGGCTGAAGTGGAGTGCTCGTCCCACGAGCCGGTACAGACTCGATGGGCTGAACGGCCTCCTTCTGCACTGTGCAGTCTGTGATTCGATGATTGCGTCGCCCTCTTCTCTTGAGCAGGCCCGTGAAGGACCGATTTCCCCCGATCCCCTGTGGCTGCCGCGGGACACAGTGCGCCTGGCAACAGCGAGGACTGAGGCACAGCGACTTTGCTTCCCCAGGCTCCGCGGGCCCTGGGACCTCTGCCGGAGCAAACAAACATCCCCTTGGCAATGGGACTGCAGGTAAGGAGACAGGTCGGGGGGGGGGGGGGGGGGGGGGCAAGGTGCGTGCGTGAGTAACTCCTCGACACGGAAATGATTAACATTTTTAAAATTGGAATTGCTGCGTAAAGCGATGGATGCAATTCCGACTTTCAGCCTGAAAACCCCTCGGCACGATTCCTGGGACTCCCCCATCCCAAAGATCCATCACCCCCCCCCCCCCCCCCCCCCGGGTGAAGGAATTTCTTCTGATTTTCGTACAAAATGGCCGACTCCTCGTCCTCAGACTGTGACGCCTCTAATTCTAGACCCTTCTGCCGGGGGGAAGCAGCCTCTCTGCATCTACCCTCTCGCAGGGGAAAAATTTCACAGGCTCGTTACACCCACCGTGCTGTTAGGGAGGGTCCCGGGATTCCGACCCGGCGACAGTGAAGGAACGGCCGATATATTCCCGAGTCGGGATGGCGAGCGGCTCGGAGGGGGGAACGTGCAGGTGTGGGGGGGGGGGGGGGGGGGGGTGTTCCCCATGTGTCTGCCGCCCCACACCCTCGTCCTTCTAGATGGTAGAGGTGGCCGGTTTGGAAGGTGCTGTCGAAGGCGAGTGGCCGCGGTGCGTCTTGTAGACGGTGCAGACTCGATGGGCCGAATGGGCTCCTCCTGCACTGTAAAATCTATGATTCTATAATTCTCCTCAAAGACTCCTCCCTCAGCCCGGCCTCTAACTCCCTACCCAACCCTTCCTCCCACTTCCGATTCACCTCGCCTATCCGGGCTCCCTCCCAATCCATCAGCTCCTTATTGATTTACCGACACCCTAGTTCTTGGCACCCCCTTACCCTGCAGCCCCTGGGCCGGTAGGTGAGGAAAGGTCGATACCAGCCTCTGCACAAAGTCACTCGCGTGCAAATACCGAAACCCCTTCCTGCCAGGCAGCTCAAATCCCTCCTCCAACTCTGCCAAGCACGGAATGCCAGCGTCGATGAACAAATCCCCCAAACCGCTCGATCCCCGCCCTCTGCCATCCCCGAAACCCAACCCGCCCCCCCCCCCCCCCCGTTGCCCACGCCGAGACCCTCTCCAGCCCCATCTGCTGCCTCCACTGACCCTCCGGGCCGCCACCACTACCACCAGGCCTCTGGAGTACCCGGCCAGCGAGAACGGCAGAGGCGCCGTCAACAGTGCCTCCAAACCCGTGTCCCTGCATGAGGCAGCCTCCACCCGCTCCCACACCGGCCCCTTCCCCCGCTACCCATTTCCTCACCATCGCTATATTTGCCGCCCAGTCGTAAAGTTCGGGAGAGCCAACCTCCCCCGCTTTGACCCCGCAGAAACGTACAAAATTCTGACAGGATTAGACAAGGTAGATTCAGAAAGAATGTTCCCGATGGTGGGGGGGGGGGGGAGTCCAGAACAACGGGTCGTAGTTTGAGGATACATACATAGAACTAGGGGTCATAGTCTGCGGATACATACATAGAACTAAGGGTCATAGTTTGAGGATACATACATAGAACTAGGGGTCATAGTTTGAGGATACATACATAGAACTAGGGGTCATAGTTTGAGGATACATACATAGAACTAGGGGTCATAGTTTGAGGATACATACATAGAACTAGGGGTCATAGTTTGAGGATACATACATAGAACTAGGGGTCATAGTTTGAGGATACATACATAGAACTAGGGGTCATAGTTTGAGGATACATACATAGAACTAGGGGTCATAGTTTGAGGATACATACATAGAACTAGGGGTCATAGTTTGAGGATACATACATAGAACTAGGGGTCATAGTTTGAGGATACATACATAGAACTAGGGGTCATAGTTTGAGGATACATACATAGAACTAGGGGTCATAGTTTGAGGATACATACATAGAACTAGGGAGTGTGGGAGTGAATTCCACAGATTCACCACTCTCTGGGTGAAGAAATTTCTCTTCCTCTCAGTCTTAAAAGGTTTACCCCATGTCTGAAGCAAAAACATAGTTTGAGGATACATACACGGATACATAGAAGATAGGAGCAGGAGGAGGCCTTTTGGCCCTTTGAGCCTGCTCCACCATTCATCGCGATAGTGGCCTATCATCCAACTCAATAGCCTAATCCTGCTTTCCCCCATAGCCTTTGATCCCATTCTCCCCAAGTGTTATACGAAACTGCCTCTTGAATATGTCAAAGTTTTAGCATCAACTACTTCCTGTGGGAATGAATTCCACAGGCTCACCACTCTTTGTGTGAAGAAATGTCTCCTTATCTCTGTCCAAAATGGTTTACCCAGAATCCTCAGACAGTGACCCCTGGTTCTGGACACATCCATCATTGGGAACATCCTCCCTGCATCTACCCCGTCTAGTCCTGTTAGAATTTTATAAGTCTCTATGAGATCCTCCCCTCATTCTTCTGAACTCCAGCGAGAACAATCCCAACCTGGTCAATCCCTCCTCGTACGACAGCCCCGCCATCCCTGGAATCAGCCGGGTAAACCTTCGCTGCACTCCCTCGAGAGCAAGAACATCCTTCCTCAGAGAAGGAGACCAAAACTGCCCCCAATACTCCAGGTGTGGCCTCACCAAGGCCGTGTACAATTGCAGCAACACATCCCTGCTTCTATTCGCGAAACCTCTCACAATCAAGGCCAACATACCATTAGCCTTCTTTACCGCCTGCTGCCCCTGCATGCTTACCTTCAGCGACTGGTGCACAAGGACACCCAGGTCCCGCTGCACACTCCCCCTCTCCCAATTTACAACCATTCAGGTAGTAATCTGCCTTCCTGTTTTTGCTTCAGACATGGGGTAAACCTTTTAAGACTGAGAGGAAGAGAAATTTCTTCACCTGGAGAGCGGTGAATCTGTGGAATTCACTCCAGAAAGTAGTTCAGGCCAAAACTCTGGAATTGCAAGAAGGAATTAGATGGACCTCTTGGGGCTAAAGGGATCGAGGGATGTGGGGAGGGGGGAGGAAGGGTGAGGGTATTTAACTTGATGATCCGCCATGATAGCGATGAATGATGGAGCAGGCTCGAAGGGCCGAATGGCCTCCTCCTGCTTCTATTTTTGATATTTCGGCTGAGGGAGGACACCGTAGCACCCGGAGGAAACGCAGGCGGACGGGGGGGAGAACGTGCAGACTCCGCGCACAGACAGGCCGGAATGGAACCCGGGTCCCCGAGGCGCTGAGGCAGCAGTGCTAACCCGCTGTATCACCAGTGTACCGACCTGGCTTTGCTCGTGACATATCAGAACGTGCAATGCTGGAGGACACAGTGATGCTGGACCACCACCTGATGGCCACAGCCTGTAACTGCAGCGGCACGTCATAGAACGTACAACATCGAACAGTACAACACGGTACAGGCCCTTCGGCCCGCTATGTTGTGCCGAACTAGTCTGAAACTAAGATCAAATCAACCTACTCCCAATCATTCTAATTAACACCATGTCCCTCTCCAATAACCGCGTGAAAGTTCCTAAAGTGTCCGACTCCCACTATCACAGCAGGCAGTCCATTCCACACCCTAACCACTCTCTGAGTAAAGAACCTACCTCGGACATCCCTCCTATATCTCCCACCCCCGAACCTTATAGTTATGCCCCCTTGTAACAGCTACATCCACCCGAGGAAATAGTCTCTGAACGTCGACTGGTCACCTCATCATAAGAAGCCTCCCCGGAACGGAATGTGGCGACTAGGGGCTTTTCACAGTAACTTCATTGAAGCCTGTGGTGAATGAGATTCACACGGTATTATAATCTGGATATATATGTATCAATATTGTAAGTGCAGTTGCACTACCTGACCACCAGGGGGAGTAGCTCTGGGAGTACTCGAGAGTTTGTACTGGGCTCCTCCCTTGGCTCCGCCCAGGACTCCTCCCCCTGGAGATGCTGTACAAAGATCCGTGCCACAGGGTCAGCCAGCCAGTTCACCGAAAGTTCAACGGCTAACAGGCTGGCTCTGTTGTAAGTATATTAAAACCGCTATTCTAATCCTACAGGCACGTGTCCGTAGAATTGTTGGTTCCAACAAAGCCTACTTGTGACGATAAGCGATTTTCATTTTTCATTTCATTTCATTTCATGTGGAAGCATTGGAAAGGGTGCAAAGGAGATTTACCAGGATGCTGCCTGGATTGGAGGGTAGGTCTTATGAGGAAAGGTTGAGGGAGCGAGGGCTTTTCTCATTGGAGTGGAGGAGGATGAGAGGCGACATAATAGAGGTTTATAAGATGATGAGGGGGATAGATAGAGTGGACGTTCAGAGACTATTTCCTCGGGTGGATGTAGCTGTTAAAGGGGGGAATAATTATAAGGTTCAGGGTGGGAGATATAGGAGGGATGTCCGAGGTAGGTTCTTTACTCAGAGAGTTGTCAGGGTGTGGAATGGACAGCCTGCTGTGATAGTGGGAGTTGGACACTTTAGGAACTTTCAAGCGGTTATTGGAGCATATGGAGCCCACCAGAATGACAGGGAGCGGGATAGCTTGATCTTGGTTTCGGACAAAGCTCGGCACAACATCGAGGGCCGAAGGGCCTGTTCTGTGTTGTACTGTTCTATGTTCTATCTATCCCTCTCATCATCTTATACACCTCAATTGTCACCTCTCATCCTCCTTCACTCCAATGAGAAAAACCCTAGCTCCCTCAGTCCAAACCAGGCAGCATCCTGGTAAATCTCCTTTGCACCCTTTCCAATGCTTCCACATCCTTCCTATAATGAGGTGACCAGAACTGCACACAATACTCCAAATGTGGTCTCACCAGGATCCTGTACAGTTGCAGCATAACCTCACGGCTCTTAAACTCAATCCCCCTGTTAATAAACGCTAACACAATAGGCCTTCTTCACGGCTCTATCCACTTGGGTGGTAACCCTCAGAGGTCTGTGGACATGAACCCCAAGATCTCTCTGTTCCTCCACATTCTTCAGAACCCTGCCGTTGACCCCGTAATCCGCATTCAAATTTGTCCCACCAAAATGAATCACCTCACACTTATCAGCATTAAACTCCATCTGCCACTTCTCAGCCCAGCTCTGCATCCTATCAATGTCTCATTGCAGCCTACAACAACCCTCCACCTCATCCACTACTCCACCAATCTTGATGTCATCAGCAAATTTACTAACCCAACCTTCACCTGAAAAGTGTGAGGTTGTCCATTTTGGAAGGATAGATATGAATGCGGAATACAAGGTTAACGGTAGGGTTCTTGGCAATGTGGAGGAGCAGAGAGATCTTGGGGTCTATGTTCATAGATCTTTGAAAGTGGATAGAGCTGTGAAGAAGGCCTATGGTGTGCTAGCGTTCATTAGCAGAGGGATTGAATTTAAGAGCCGTGAGGTGATGATGCAGCTGTACAAAGCCTTGGTCAGGCCACATTTGGAGTACTGTGTGCAGTTCTGGTCACCTCATTTTAGGAAGGATGTGGAAGCTTTGGAAAAGGTGCAAAGGAGATTTACCAGGATGTTGCCTGGAATGGAGAGTAGGTCTTACGAGGAAAGGTTGAGGGTGCTAGGCCTTTTCTCATTAGAACGGAGAAGGATGAGGGGCGACTTGATAGAGGTTTATAAGATGATCATGGGGAATAGATAGAGTAGACAGTCAGAGACTTTTTCCCCAGGTGGAACAAACCATTACAAGGGGACAGAAATTTAAAGTGAATGGTGGAAGATATAAGGGGAATGTCAGAGGTAGGTTAGAACATAGAACATAGAACATAGAACAGTACAGCACAGAACAGGCCCTTCGGCCCTCGATGTTGTGCCGAGCAATGATCACCCTACTCAAACCCACGTATCCACCCTATACCCGTAACCCACCAATCCCCCCATTAACCTTACTTTTTAGGACACTACGGGCAATTTAGCATGGCCAATCCACCTAACCCTGCACATCTTTGGACTGTGGGAGGAAACCGGAGCACCCGGAGGAAACCCACGCACACACGGGGAGGACGTGCAGACTCCGCACAGACAGTGACCCAGCCGGGAATCGAACCTGGGACCCTGGAACTGTGAAGCATTTATGCTAACCACCATGCTACCGTGCTGCCCCCAGTTTCTTTACCCAGAGAGTAGTGGGGGCATGGAATGCACTGCCTGTGAGTCGGAAACATTAGGGACCTTCAAGCGGCTATTGGATAGGTACATGGATTACGGTAGAATGATGGGGTGCAGATTAATGTGTTCTTAATCTAGGACGAAAGTTCGGCACAACATCGTGGGGCCGAAGGGCCTGTTCTGTGCTGTATTTTCTATGTTCAAACTCCATCATCCAACTCATTGATAAAAGTCACAAACAGCAGAGGACCCAGCACTGATCCCTGTGGTACACCGCTGGTGACTGGGCCCCAGGATGAAAATTTTACCATCTACCACCACCCTCTGTCTTCTATGTGAGAGCCAGTTACTGATCCAATCGGCCAAATTTCCCTCTATGCCACGCTTCCTTACTTTCTGCATGAGCCAACCATGGGGCACCTTGCCAAACACAAGTCACCCGTTGACATAGAGAATTCCCTGTGTTGAGAGTTCCTGTGTTGACACACAAAAGCACGGACAAGGCAAACCAGGCCCAGGAAGCCGCTGCGGGCAGATAGTTCCCCTTTATTTAGGTCGATACGGGTAGCCATTTCAAATAAACGAGAGCCGTCTGTTCTCACGCTGGTGTGGGGTCGACCCATGTCCCAAACTGTCTCCCCTCCCCCTTCCCTTCCCTTTCAGAGCCGGCAGAGATCGAGAGCGCCGCTGTGCTCGGGGAGAGCGGCGCAAACGCGCACCTCAACGGGGCTGGGACGCAGGGGGCAGAGGAGGAGGCCGGCGATCTCGCAGCCGTTACAGAGGACCAGGAATTTCACCCGCGGGATGACCCAGGCGGAAAGAGGTAACGGGCCGGACGTGTGTGACATTTGACCTTGGGTTAGTTTGGACGACCGCGGATGCTGCTGCAAGACGCGCCACGGGGGAAGGGGGGGGAGTGGGCGGCAATGAGGTGGAAAATCACACCCAACGTCCTCGGCCCGTTGCTTGGGCGAGAGCAACTCCTCGAGGAAAGGAATTTTAGCAGTCACGGGGAGAACGGGCAAACTCCACCACACGGATTGCGACCCAGGGCCGGGCCCCGGGCGCCGTGAGGCAGCAGTGCTAACTGCCGGGTCAATGCGCCCGCCCATCCCCAAAGAAACGACGAAAGGGCAGCACGGTAGCACAGTGGTTAGCACAATTGCCTCGCAGCTCCAGGGACCCGGGTTCGATTCCCGGCTTGGGTCACTGTCTGTGCGGAGTCTGCACGTCCTCCCCGTGTCTGCGTGGGTTTCCTCCGGGTGCTCCGGTTTCCTCCCACAGTCCAAAGATGTGCGAGTTAGGTGGATTGGCCGTGATAAATTGTCCCTTAGTATCCAAAGATCTGCAGGTTAGGTGGATTGGCCGTGCTAAATTGTCCCTTAGTATCCAAAGATAGAACATAGAGAAATACAGCACAGAACAGGCCCTTCGGCCCACGACGTTGTGCCGCTCTTTTGTCCTAGTTTAATCATAGTGTCCAAAATTCTATGATAATCTAAGGGCAATTTATCATGGCCAATCCACCCAACATGCACATCTTTGGACTGCAGGAGGAAACCGGAGCACCCGGAGGAAACCCACGCACACACGGGGAGAATGTGCAGACTCCACACAGATAGTGACCCAAGCTTTAATCGAACCTGGGACCCTGGAGCTGTGAAGCAATTGTGCTATCCACAATGCTACCGTGCTGCCCTTAAGAACAAATTAATCTACACTCCATTATTCTGTGCAGGTTAGGTGGATTGGCCGTGCTAAATTGCCCCTTAGTGTCCAAAGATATGCAGGTTAGGTGGATTGGCCGTGCTAAATTGCCCCTTAGTATCCAAAGATGTGCAGGTTAGGTGGATTGGCCGTGCTAAATTGTCCCTTAGTGTCCAAAATTGCCCTTAGTGCTGGGTGGGGTTACTGGGTTATGGGGATAGGGTGGAGGTGTTGACCTTGGGTAGGGTGCTCTTTCCAAGAGCCGGTGCAGACTCGATGGGCCGAATGGCCTCCTTCTGCACTGTCAATTCTATGAAAGAGTTCCCCAGCGTCCCGATGATTGTTTCCCCAGGGCCGCGCGTGGCCACGTCCTCCCGGAAATTGACCTTCCATTTCCGGAGACTGCAGGCCCGATTGAGGCCTGGGCCTCAGTTAAATGGCCTCCTGACTCCCGACACGGGAAGGGCCAGTCATCGGAGAGGTGGCTACGAAATGTCGGCCGTGACGGGAACAGTTGAGGGACACGACACGAAACGGCTTACAGTCCCCGATAACCATCTTTTTTTCCTCCCCACGCCCCGCAGGAACCTAAACAACACGTATCTGCAGCCGGACCCCATGTATCTGAACAATCGGCCTCCCGGCACCCTAAAGGCTACAGAGAGGAGTAAGTATTGCAGAGGCCAGGATCAGCCAGGGTCAATCAGATGCCTAGATCACCGTTCTAAAAGGCCGCTTGCTTTCCCCAAGTAACAGTGCAATCAGTGCTGATAGAACTCTTCCCGAATCAAGAACCCTTTAATAATCCGGATTCCACCCCAACGAGATCCACAAATTCACCCCCCTCTACGAGACGTAGTTCCTCCTCCTCTCAGTTCTAAATCTACCGCCTCTCAACCTATATCTGTGGCCTCCCGTTCTAGATTTCCCCACAAGGGGGAACATTTTGTCTGCGTTGGCTTTATCAATACCTCTTCGTGTTTTTTTACACCCCGATCCGATCCCCTCCCGTCCTTCTAAACTCCAGGGAGTATAAACCAAAACGGTTCAATCTCTCCTCGTGCGTCAACCTTTGCCATCAATCTGGTGAACCTCCTCTGAACTGTCCCCCGATGCTGCCACATCCTCCCTCCCATAAGGAGGCCTTGGACCACAATGGCCGCGATTCTCCCAGCCCCGCGCTGGGCCGGAGGATCGCCGCGACCTCGCCCCGATGCCGGTTCTCCGAGGTGCAGAGATTCGGCACCGTTTGCGCCGGCTGCGTTTGGCGCGGTTGTCCCTTAGTGTCCAAAAAAATGTTAGCAGGGGTTATTGGGTTAGGGGGATAGAGTTGAAGTGAGGGCTTAAGTGGGACGGTGCAGACTTGATGGGCCGAATGGCCTCCTTCTGCACTGTATGTTCTATGTTGTAAGTCATGCTGCAGTTGTATAGAACCTCGGTAAGGACGCTCTTGGAATATTGTGCACAATTCTGGCCGCCACACTACCAGAAGGATGTGGAGGCTTTGGAGAGGGTGCAGAGGAGGTTTCCCAGGATGTTGCCTGGTCTGGAGGGTGTTATCTCTGCGGAGGGGCTGAATAGACTCGGATGGTTTTCATTAGAAAGACGGAGGTTGAGGGGCGGCCTGATAGAGGGCTACAAGATTATGAGGGGCATGGATAGAGTGGATGGGCAGGCACTCTTTCCCAGGGTGGAGGGGTCACCAGGGGGCGTAGGTTAAAGGTCCGTGGGGCAAAGTTTAGAGGAGATGTGTGAGGCAGGTTTTTTACACAGAGGGTGGTGAGTGCCTGGAACGCGTTGCCAGGGGGAGGCTGTGGAAGCAGATACATTAACGGCGTTCAAAAGGCATCTTGACAAACACATGGATAGGACGGGGATAGAGGGATACGGCACAAGGAAGGGCTGAGGGTTTGGGCCAAGGGTGGTATCATGGCCGGTACAGGCTGGGAGGGCTGAAGGGCCTGTTCCTGGGCTGGATTGTTCTTTGTGTTGGGAGCGGTTCCAAGAAGGTTCCCCAGACTAACGCGAGGAACGGGCGGGTTGTCCGTGAGGAAAGGTCAGAGAGGTCAGGCTGGTCTCCACTGGAGTTTAGAAGAGTGAGAGGCGACTCGATTGAAACCTTTAAGAACCTGAGGGGCGGTTATTGACGGGGTCGATGTGGAGAGGATGTTTCCTCCTGTGGGAGAATCTAGAACTCAGGGGTCACTTTAACAATAAAGGGGGGTCGCCCGTTTCAAACGGAGACGAGGGGAAACATTTTCTCTCGGAGGGTCGGTGAGTTTCTGGAACTTTCTCCCTCGCGAGGCGGAGGAAGCAGAATCCGTGAATATTTTTCAGGCCGAGCCGGAGAGATTCTGGATTAACGAGGGGGAGGTGAAAGGTCATCGGGGGGTCGGCAAGCGAGAGGGGCGAGGTCACAATCTGATCGGCCAATGAGCCTATTGAATGGGGTAGCAGGGCCCGAGGGGCTGACTGGACTCCTGCTCCTGATTTGGTGCGTCCGTGTGAGAGCTGATCGACGTTTTCCGGCTGGGAAAGGGACAGGTAAGGTCGTCGGAGAGAGAGAAAAACCCGAGCGAGAAGGGGACGTGGTCTGGAAATAAGAACAAAACGGTTTGGGGCTGAGGGAAAGAGCCATCTCGGTGGGCGAAAGGGTGGCGGGAATTTAGAATTCCCTTCCACAGGCAGCAGATCGAGGGTTTGATAAAGGGGAAAGGAGGGTGGACGCACTTGGGTCACAGAATCACCACAATCCCATCGAACGGCGGGCAGACCTTGGAAGGGCTGAATGGCCTCCTCCTGTTCCTGTGTACCTCCGTCAGAGACGGCTCTCCAAAACCGCCGTATAGGCTACGAACGCAGAGCGCTTTGCCTCGTCCGAGGGTTGCAGAAGTTCGACTATTTGTCTCTTTTTTGTTTGACCCCCCCCCGGCTGTAGGTGACCATTTATACGAGACGTTCCATCCGGGACAGACGCAGGCCAGTGAGGAACGGTACGTCTGAACTCCTTCTGAGGGCGCGGCGGAGATTCGTGTCAGTGGCTGTTTGCTTTGGCATTCCCGTATGTCCGGTTGGATTGGTGGAGAGCGGTGCTGGTCCCAGAATTCCCAGTGAGCGGCTTTGAGTCCACAATCTACACTGATTCAACGGTGCCATTCACCTAACCCCGTGCTGTACCTGTCCTGGGAGTGTTTGATGGGGACAGTGTAGAGGGAGCTTTACTCTGTATCTAACCCCGTGCTGTACCTGTCCTGGGAGTGTTTGATGGGGACAGTGTAGAGGGAGCTTTACTCTGTATCTAACCCCGTGCTGTACCTGTCCTGGGAGTGTTTGATGGGGACAGTGTAGAGGGAGCTTTACTCTGTATCTAACCCCGTGCTGTACCTGTCCTGGGAGTGTTTGATGGGGACAGTGTAGAGGGAGCTTTACTCTGTATCTAACCCCGTGCTGTACCTGTCCTGGGAGTGTTTGATGGGGACTGTGTAGAGCAGGGGTGGGCAAACTTTTCCGTGCAAGGGCCACATTCAGAAATTCACAATTCACAAAGGGCCGCTTAGTATATTAAGTAAAATAATTACTTCACCCGGTTATGATTCTGGGCGCCTCATATAGAACATAGAACAGTACAGCACAGAACAGGCCCTTCGGCCCTCGACATTGTGCCGAGCAATGATCACCCTACTCAAGTCAACGTATCCACCCTATACCAGTAAGTAACCCAACAGCCCCCCCCATTAACCTTTAAAAAAAATAATAAAAATTTTTTTTTTTTTTTTTTTTTAATTTTTTTTTTAATGACTTGGTGGGCCGCATAAAGACCGGGCCGTAGTTTGCCCACCCCTGGTGTAGAGGGAGCTTTACTCTGTATCTAACCCCGTGCTGTACTTGTCCTGGGAGTGTTTGATGGGGACAGTGTAGAGGGAGCTTTACTCTGTATCTAACCCCGTGCTGTACCTGTCCTGGGAGTGTTTGATGGGGACAGTGTAGAGGGAGCTTTACTCTGTATCTAACCCCGTGCTGTCCCTGTCCTGGGAATCTTTGATGGGGACAGTGTAGAGGGAGCTTTACTCTGTATTTAACCCCGTGCTGTACCTGTCCTGGGAGGGTTTGATGGGGACAGTGTAGAGGGAGCTTTACTCTGTATCTAACCCCGTGCTGTACCTGTCCTGGGAGTGTTTGATGGGGACAGTGTAGAGGGAGCTTTACTCTGTATCTAACCCCGTGCTGTCCCTGTCCTGGGAGTGTTTGATGGGGACAGTGTAGAGGGAGCTTTACTCTGTATCTAACCCCGTGCTGTACCTGTCCTGGGAGGGTTTGATGGGGACAGTGTAGAGGAAGCTTTACTCTGTATCTAACCCTGTGCTTTACCTGTCCTGGGAGTGTTTGATGGGGACAGTGTAGAGGGAGCTTTACTCTGTATCTAACCCCGTGCTGTACCTGTCCTGGGAGTGTTTGATGGGGGCAGTGTAGAGGGAGCTTTACTCTGTATCTAACCCCGTGCTGTACCTGTCCTGGGAGGGTTTGATGGGGACAGTGTAGAGGGAGCTTTACTCTGTATCTAACCCTGTGCTGTACCTGTCCTGGGAGTGTTTGATGGGGACAGTGTAGAGGGAGCTTTACTCTGTATCTAACCCCGTGCTGTACCTGTCCTGGGAGTGTTTGATGGGGACAGTGTAGAGGGAGCTTTACTCTGTATCTAACCCCGTGCTGTACCTGTCCTGGGAGTGTTTGATGGGGGCAGTGTAGAGGGAGCTTTACTCTGTATCTAACCCCGTGCTGTACCTGTCCTGGGAGGGTTTGATGGGGACAGTGTAGAGGGAGCTTTACTCAGTATCTAACCCCGTGCTGCCCTGCCCTGGGAGTGTTTGATGGGGGCAGTGTAGAGGGAGCTTTACTCAGTATCTAACCCCGTGCTGTACCTGTCCTGGGAGGGTTTGATGGGGACAGTGTAGAGGGAGCTTTACTCTGTATCTAACCCCGTGCTGTACCTGTCCTGGGAGTGTTTGATGGGGACAGTGTAGAGGGAGCTTTACTCTGTATCTAACCCCGTGCTGTACCTGTCCTGGGAGTGTTTGATGGGGACAGTGTAGAGCACACTGTATAAGTCTCTCCTCCCACAGATATATTGCTGTTTTGAGTGATGTGATTTTGGGGGGCCTCGTCTCTTATCTCTCCCCTTGTTTTCCAGTGTGGCTTCCGAATCACAGGAGTCTGGGAGTTCCACCAGCGGGAATGACCAGGGAAGCCCGAACTGGAGAAGAAAATGGGAATCTAAAATGTGCAAAGTCATGTGAGATCCAATCGGTTCACAATCAGTGGCCGTTGCCACATTCTTCCCAGAGATCGGAATACTGCTGGCCTTACAGACATTTGCGATTCCCAGCAACTTTCCAGGGAGACACTCCAGCATGACAGCCCCTCGCGGGCCTAAGTATCAGTGTTGACCTCTTGTCCTGTAGGCAGGGCTGTTCCATATTGTCCTCTGACCCTGCCCTACGGTCCTGCTCAATGCTGACCTCTGACCCTGCCCTACGGTCCTGCTCAATGCTGACCTCTGACCCTGCCCTGAGGTCCTGCTCAATGCTGACCTCTGACCCTGCCCTGCGGTCCTGCTCAATGCTGACCTCTGACCCTGACCTGTGGTCCTGCTCAATGCTGACCTCTGACCCTGCCCTGTGGTCTTGCCCCCTGCTGACCTCTCATCTGAACTGGGAAGGATGGCGAATTGCCACCTCCTGTTCCTATATACAGCTGAATGGTCCCCTCCTGTTCCTGTGTAACAGGCTTGAGGGGCTGAATGGCCTCCTCCCATTCCCTGTGCAGCTCTCGAGGGCCTGATTGGCCTCCTGCCCCAGTGTGGGTATCAAGGGGCTAATTGGCCTCATGGCCTAGTATAGGTACCGCGGGGCCCAATGGCCTCCCCATCCCGGTGTAGGTATCGAGGGGCCGAATGGCCTCCTCCTGTCCCAGTGTGGGTATCGAGGGGCCAATTGGCCTCATGGCCTAGTATAGGTATCGAGGGGCCGAATGGCCTCCTATCCCAGTGTAGGTATCGACGGGCCCAATGGCTTTCTGTCCCAGTGTAGATATCGAGGGTCCGAATTGCCTTATCCTGTCCCAGTGTAGGTCTCGAGGGGCTGAATGGCCTCCCCCGTCTCAGTGTAGGTATCAAGGGGGTTGGTTTAGCACAATGGGCTAAACAGCTGACTTGTAAAGCAGACCGAGGCCAGCAGCGCGGGT
This sequence comes from Scyliorhinus canicula, assembly GCF_902713615.1. Lineage (NCBI taxonomy): Eukaryota > Metazoa > Chordata > Chondrichthyes > Carcharhiniformes > Scyliorhinidae > Scyliorhinus > Scyliorhinus canicula. The sequence continues at coordinate 11,179,636 of NC_052175.1, read as the reverse complement.
TCAATTCCCGTACCAGCCTCCCCGAACAGGCGCTGGAATGTGGCGACTAGGGGCTTTTCACAGTAACTTCATTGAAGCCTACTCGTGACAATAAGCGATTTTCATTCATTTCAAGGGGCCGATTGGCATCCTATCCCAGTGTAGGTATCGAGGGGCTGAATGTCCTCCTATCCCAGTGTAGGTATCGAGGGGCCGAATGGCATCCTATCCCAGTGTAGGTTTCGAGGAGCTCAATTGCCTTTGATCCCAGTGTAGTTATCGAGGGGCTGAATGTCCTCCTCTCCCAGTGTAGGTATCGAGGGGCTGAATGTCCTTCTATCCCAGTGTAGGTATCGAGGAGCCACCTCCCTCAATCTCCAGAGTGGACGAGGAGACGGCGACGTTTATAACTATCCTGAATTTCCCTTTGCGTCCGCTGACCTGGCAGCCTGAAATATATATTTGTAAAAATGAACTATTTTGTCAGAAGTGATTAACTGCGTTGATTTTTTTAAAGACCTTTATTTTTTATGCACAAATTCTTTCTCCAATCCACCTCAAAGTCGTCAATCCCAAAAATATCCAGGTTGACTTTTGCATCCAACAATTTATTTAAAACTGTGTTGGTTTCAACTGTGAGTGCGACAGTAGTTAAATCGAATGACAGAGCCCAGGTGGAGGCCATTGTGGTGAATGTGATTCACACCGGATTATGTGCCTATATTGTAAGTGCAGTTGCACTACCTGACCACCAGGGGGAGTAGGTCTGGGAGTACTCGAGAGTTTGTACTGGGCTTCTCCCTTGGCTCCGCCCAGGACTCCTCCCCCTGGAGCTGCTGTATAAAGATCAGTGCCACATGGTCAGCCGGCCAGTTCACTGAAAGTTCAACGGCTAACAGGCTGGCTCTGTTGTGAGTATATTAAAGCCGCTATTCTAATCCTACAAGCACGTGTCCGTAGAATTGTTGGTTCCAACAGCCATCCAACCCATCGGGCCTGTTCCTGTTCTGTGAGCGATCTACTCGATTATTCCCACTTTCCCCCCCCTCCACCCCCCCACCATATTCCTGTAAACTCTCCCCCTTTCCCAGTATCCCCCTCCCCTTAGAAAGTTCCGATTGAATCTGCTTCCACCGCCCTGTCAGGCAGCGTCTACCCCGTCACAACAACTCGCTGAGTTTCAAATAAAAATTCTCCTCTTCTCCCCCTCCCTCTCTCTCCCATTCTCTTTGATCTGTGCCCCCCCCCCCCCCCGGTTAACTCCACCCATATTCGTCTCACACCGCCTCGATTAAATCTCCCCCTTCGCCTTTCTCTGCTCTGACGAGCATGACTTCTCTCTCCACATGAAGCAGAAAGCCCCTCATCCCCCTGCTCCCCACCGGAGGACAGACCCGACGGGCTGAATGGACTGACACCTGCTCCTATGCCTTACGGTCCCGTCCCGGCGGCGAAATCTGCCTGCGCGCCCTCTGCGAGGGCCTTGACATCCTTCCTGAGGTGCAGGGCCCCCCCGGGTGTGGCCACAACACTCCAGGCCTGAGGCCTACCCGGGGTTTGGGGAGGTGGGGGGGGGGGGTGCTCCGGGATTGACAAAGTGTGCCCTTGCTGACACCTGGCTCACTATTCCGGGCAACACTCCAGGCCTGAGGCCTACCCAGGGGAGGAATTGACAAAGTGCGCCCTTGCTGACGCCCGGCTCACTCTTGTCCCCGGACTTCCGGGCAACACTCCAGGCCTGAGGCCTACCTGGGGGGAGGGGATTGATAAAGTGCGCCCTTGCTGACCTCCGGCTCACTCTTGGCCCGGTTCCCCGGACATCAACGGATTTTGTCGGTGGAGGGGTGGGTTAAAGTCGTGAGTGGAGTCGCTGTCCTTTCGATAGCATCCCCCCCCCCCCCGCCCTCCTCCCACCCCCAACTGAGCGGGGAACCAAGCAGATCCTGTCATGGGCAACTGATTGTTAATCCTGTCCCTCTGCCAGCACATATGTTGGAAATCCACACACCTCGTGGCTCCTCATCCCTCCTTCAGCCTCCCAGAGAGCTGGGAGGTGGGGGGAGGGGGGCGAATTAACAATTTTGGAGAGTAAAGTGTCCCCTCGCCTGACACATAATTTCAACAACTATCGGAATTTGACCGTCACTTAAACCATCCCCTTCCCTAAACGTTCCTTTTGGACAAAGCAGACTCACTTCAGTTCTCTTTACCGCACAGATCATTGTCACCGTACAAACTGTTTTTTTTTAAGCAGGGCGAAGTATTGGCAACATTCCCTTTTAAATTGATTCTTTGGCCGGGGGTGGGGGGGCGGAATCATACCTTCAGCCTGTTCTTAATCATGTATAAAATGTACACATCGATCAATAAATTTTAATAAGGCATTTGCGACTGCGTCTTAATTCCGCATTGTGACTTTAGAGGTGTGTGGAGTTTGCACTTCCTCCCCGTGTCCGTGTGGGTTTCCTCCGGGACATGAAGGGACAATTTAGCACGGCCAATCCACCTAACCTGTACATCTTTGGACACTAAGGGGCAATTTAGCACTGCCAATCCACCTAACCTGCACATCTTTGGACACTAAGGGGCAATTTAGCATGGCCAATCCACCGAACCTGCACATTTTTGGACACAAGGGACAATTTAGCACGGCCAATCCACCTAACCTGTACATCTTTGGACACTAAGGGACAATTTAGCACGGCCAATCCACCTAACCTGTACATCTTTGGACACTAAGGGACAATTTAGCACGGCCAATCCATCTAACCTGCACATCTTTGGACACTAAGGGACAATTTAGCAAGGCCAATCCACCTAACCTGCACATCTTTGGACACTAAGGGACAATTTAGCAAGGCCAATCCACCTAACCTGCACATTTTTGGACACAAGGGACAATTTAGCACGGCCAATCCACCTAACCTGCACATCTTTCGACACTAATGGACAATTTAGCACGGCCAATCCACCTAACCTGTACATCTTTGGACACTAATGGACAATTTAGCACGGCCAATCCACCTAACCTGCACATCTTTCGACACTAATGGACAATTTAGCACGGCCAATCCACCTAACCTGCACATCTTTGGACACTAAGGGGCAATTTAGCAAGGCCAATCCCCCTAACCTGCACATTTTTGGACACTACGGGACAATTTAGCACGGCCAATCCATCTAACCTGTACATCTTTGGTCACTAAGGGACAATTTAGCACGGCCTGTTCTGTGCTGTATTTTCTACGTTCTATATTGTCCGAAGGTTATATTGGGATTACGGGAATAGAGCGGGGGATTGGGCCGAAGTGCGGCGCTCTTTCAGAGAAGCCGGTACGGACAAGAGGGGCCGAATGGCCTCTTGAGCAGAAATGCTGGGAGTGGGGGCGGGGCAAGGCCTCAGACAATAGGAGGGGGCCCAACGGGTTAATCCCGCCCCTTCCCTTCCATTGGCTCCTGCTCAATGACTGACGGCGTCCTTCCCTTTCCCATTGGACGGCCTGCCTGTCTGTAACGGGAGAGGGTTGCTGGGGTCTCTCTGATTGGTTCAATTCGTAATTGAAGGGGACCAGACACAGGGTCGTGATGACGAAGAAGCCCCGGGAGCCCCGGTTGGCTGAAGCGGGCTGCCACTCACACACGCGGCCCGCCCCCTTCCGCTCAGCCGATTGGCGGCCGCCTGAGGCAGCGACGTGATGACGAAACAGCCGCGCCCACCGGGAGCAGCCGCGGGCGGCGGTTGGCCGAGGCGGGCTGCCACTCACACACGCGGCCCGCCCCCTTCCGCCCAACGCTGTGACCTGGTGACGACGCCAGCCCCGCCCGCCGGGGGAGCGTCGGCCGCGATTGGCTGCCGGGGCTGCCATTCACAGCCACCAGCCCCGTCCCCTTCCGGCCTGTCAAAGTACATCCGGGCCGCCACGACGGGTGGCCGCTTGGAGAGACCGGAGCCGTCAATCAGCGGAGGGGAAGGGGGCGGGGAGTGTTTGGGCGGGGCGTGATTGGGCGGGCCGCTTGTCCATCAGAGCGACGGCCGCCCCTGCTTCGGTCCTATTGGGTGAGAGCTGTGATTGACGGCTGGGAGCTGGTTCTTATTGGTGTACCTGATGGGGAGGGCGGGTCAGTACTGAGGGAGCGCCGCACTGTCAGAGGGTCAGTACTGAGGGAGCGCCGCACTGTCAGAAGGTCAGTACTGAGGGAGTGCCGCACTGTGGGATGGTCAGTACTGAGGGAGCGCTGCATTGTGGGATGGTCAGTACTGAGGGAGCGATGCATTGTGGGAGGGTCAGTACTGAGGGAGCACTGCATTGTGGGATGGTCAGTACTGAGGGAGCGCTGCATTGTGGGATGGTCAGTACTGAGGGAGCACCGCACTGTGGGAGGGTCAGTACTGAGGGAGTGCCGCACTGTGGGAGGGTCAGTACTGAGGGAGCGCCGCACTGTCAGAGGGTCAGTACTGAGGGAGAGCCGCACTGTGGGAGGGTCAGTACTGAGGGAGCGCCGCACTGTCAGAGGGTCAGTACTGAGGGAGTGCCGCACTGTGGGAGGGTCAGTACTGAGGGAGTGCCGCACTGTGGGAGGGTCAGTACTGAGGGAGTGCCGCACTGTGGGAGGGTCAGTACTGAGGGAGCACCGCACTGTCAGAGGGTCAGTACTGAGGGAGCGCCGCACTGTGGGAGGGTCAGTACTGAGGGAGTGCTGCACTGTCAGAGGGTCAGTACTGAGGGAGTGCCGCACTGTCAGAGGGTCAGTACTGAGGGAGTGCCGCACTGTGGGAGGGTCAGTACTGAGGGAGCGCCGCACTGTGGGAGGGTCAGTACTGAGGGAGCGCTGCACTGTCAGAGGGTCAGTACTGAGGGAGTGCCACACTGTGGGAGGGTCAGTACTGAGGGAGCGCCGCACTGTGGGAGGGTCAGTACTGAGGGAGTGCCGCACTGTCAGAGGGTCAGTACTGAGGGAGTGCCGCACTGTCAGAGGGTCAGTACTGAGGGAGTGCCGCACTGTGGGAGGGTCAGTACTGAGGGAGCGCCGCACTGTCAGAGGGTCAGTACTGAGGGAGTGCCGCACTGTCAGAGGGTCAGTACTGAGGGAGCGCTGCACTGTGGGAGGGTCAGTACTGAGGGAGCGCCGCACTGTGGGAGGGTCAGTACTGAGGGAGCGCCGCACTGTGGGTCAGTACTGAGGGAGTGCCGCACTGTGGGAGTGTCAGTACTGAGGGAGTGCCGCACTGTGGGAGGGTCAGTACTGAGGGAGCGCCGCACTGTCAGAGGGTCAGTACTGAGGGAGCGCCGCACTGTGGGAGGGTCAGTACTGAGGGAGCGCCGCACTGTGGGGGGGTCAGTACTGAGGGAGTGCCGCACTGTGGGAGGGTCAGTGCTGAGGGAGCGCCGCACTGTCAGAGGGTCAGTACTGAGGGAGTGCCGCACTGTCAGAGGGTCAGTACTGAGGGAGCGCCGCACTGTCAGAGGGTCAGTACTGAGCGAGCGCCGCACTGTGGGAGGGTCAGTACTGAGGGAGTGCCGCACTGTGGGAGGGTCAGTACTGAGGGAGTGCCGCACTGTCAGAGGGTCAGTGCTGAGGGAGTGCCGCACTGTGGGAGGGTCAGTACTGAGGGAGTGCCGCACTGTGGGAGGGTCAGTACTGAGGGAGCGCTGCACTGTCAGAGGGTCAGTACTGAGGGAGTGCCGCACTGTGGGAGGGTCAGTACTGAGGAAGGGCCGCACTGTGGGAGGGTCAGTACTGAGGGAGGGCCGCACTGTGGGAGGGTCAGTACTGAGGGAGCGCCGCACTGTCAGAGGGTCAGTACTGAGGGAGTGCCGCACTGTCAGAGGGTCAGTACTGAGGGAGCGCCGCACTGTCAGAGGGTCAGTACTGAGGGAGTGCCGCACTGTCAGAGGGTCAGTACTGAGGGAGCGCCGCACTGTCAGAGGGTCAGTACTGAGGGAGAGCCGCACTGTCAGAGGGTCAGTACTGAGGGAGTGCCGCACTGTGGGAGGGTCAGTACTGAGGGAGCGCCGCACTGTGGGAGGGTCAGTACTGAGGGAGTGCCGCACTGTAGGAGGGTCAGTACTGAGGGAGAGCCGCACTGTCAGAGGGTCAGTACTGAGGGAGTGCCGCACTGTGGGAGGGTCAGTACTGAGGGAGCGCCGCACTGTGGGAGGGTCAGTACTGAGGGAGCGCCGCACTGTGGGTGGGGTGAAATCCGCTGCCCCCGATGACCGCTCTCTCCCGCTCTCTCCCGCCCTCAGGCTCGCCGCTGAATGTTGGGGATCAGGACCCTCCTGGGCCTCGGCGTAATCGCGGCCTCGCGCCACGCTGCCTGCAGCACCGGACCGGGCACCCCGGGGGTGCGGGGCTTTCTCTGTCCCAACCTGCAGTGGCGGCTACTCCCTGGGACAATGGATCCACACTGTTCAACCCAGGCAGAGAAATCGGTCAAGTACCTCGGGTAAGCACGCACGAGGCTAAGGACGGGGGGGGGGGGGGGGGGGGGGGGACGGGGGGGGGGGGGGGGGGGGGGACGGGGGGGGGACCTAATCGAGGGGTTTTAACCCCATTGAAAGGGGTCAAAAGTGTTGTGGTGGGGCAGCACGGTGACGGAGTGGGTTAGCACTGCTGCCTCACGGCGCCGAGGTCCCAGGTTCGATCCCGACTCTGGGTCACTGTCCGTGTGGAGTTTGCACATTCATAGAGAACGGGGTTAGATACAGAGTAAAGCTCCCTCTACACTGTCCCCCATCAAACACTCCCAGGACAGGTACAGCACGGGGTTAGATACAGAGTAAAGCTCCCTCTCCACTGTCCCCCATCAAACACTCCCAGGACAGGTACAGCACGGGGTTAGATACAGAGTAAAGCTCCCTCTGCACTGTCCCCATCAAACACTCCCAGGACAGGTACAGCACGGGGTTTGATACAGAGTAAAGCTCCCTCTACACAGTCCCCATCAAACACTCCCAGGACAGGTACAGCACAGGGTTAGATACAGAGTAAAGCTCCCTCTACACTGTCCCCATCAAACACTCCCAGGACAGGTACAGCACAGGGTTAGATACAGAGTAAAGCTCCCTCTACACTGTCCCCATCAAACACTCCCAGGACAGGTACAGCACGGGGTTAGATACAGAGTAAAGCTCCCTCTCCACTGTCCCCATCAAACACTCCCAGGACAGGTACAGCACGGGGTTAGATACAGAGTAAAGCTCCCTCTATACTGTCCCCATCAAACACTCCCAGGACAGGTACAACACGGGGTTAGATACAGAGTAAAGCTCCCTCTACACTGTCCCCATCAAACACTCCCAGGACAGGTACAGCACGGGGTTAGATACAGAGTAAAGCTCCCTCTACACTGTCCCCATCAAACACTCCCAGGACAGGTACAGCACGGGGTTAGATACAGAGTAAAGCTCCCTCTACACTGTCCCCATCAAACACTCACAGGACAGGTACAGCACGGGGTTAGACACAGAGTAAAGCTCCCTCTACACTGTCCCCATCAAACATTCCCAGGACAGGAACAGCACGGGGTTAGATACAGAGTAAAGCTCCCTCTACACTGTCCCCATCAAACACTCCCAGGACAGGTACAGCACGGGGTTAGATACAGAGTAAAGCTCCCTCTACACTGTCCCCATCAAACACTCCCAGGACAGGTACAGCACGGGGTTAGATACAGAGTAAAGCTCCCTCTACACTGTCCCCCATCAAACACTCCCAGCACAGGTACAGCACGTGGTTAGATACAGAGTAAAGCTCCCTCTGCACTGTCCCCATCAAACACTCCCAGGACAGGTACAGCACGGGGTTAGATACAGAGTAAAGCTCCCTCTACACTGTCCCCATCAAACACTCCCAGGACAGGTACAGCACGGGGTTAGATACAGAGTAAAGCTCCCTCCACACTGTCCCCATCAAACACTCCCAGGACAGGTACAGCACGGGGTTAGATACAGAGTAAAGCTCCCTCTACACTGTCCCCATCAAACACTCCCAGGACAGGTACAGCACGGGGGTTAGATACAGAGTAAAGCTCCCTCTACACTGTCCCCATCAAACACTCCCAGAACAGGGTAGCACGATGGTGCAGTGTGCCAAGGTCCCAGGTTGGATCCCGGCTCTGGATCACTGTCCGTGTGGAGTTTGCACATTCTTCCCCCTGTCTGCGTGGGTTTCGTCCCCACAACCCAAAAGATGTGCAGGGTAGGTGGGATGGCCACGCTAAATTGCCCCTTAATTGGAAAAAATGAATTCGGTACTCTAAATTTAAAAAAAAAAAATTGCTCATTACTACAGGATCTTAACATAGAACATACAGGGCAGAAGGAGGCCATTTGGCCCATCAAGGCTGCATCGACCCACTTAAGCCCTCACTTCCACCCTCTTCCCTGTAACCCAATAACCCCTCCTATCCTTTTTGGACACTAAGGGACAATTTAGCACGGCCAATCCACCTAACCTGCACGTCTTTGGACTGTGGGAGGAAACCGGAGCACCCGGAGGAAACCCACGCAGACACGGGGAGGACGTGCAGATTCCGCACAGACAGTGACCCAGCCGGGAATCGAACCTGGGACCCTGGAGCTGTGAAGCCACAGTGCTAGCCACTTGTGCTGCCCCATCTTGTTGAACTGGTGACCAATGGCTGGCTACCGCAATACGTTCCTCGCCCAGTGAGTTTCTTTAACCTACTCAAGAAGACGGTACACACAACAGAAATGGTATCTCGCCTTGCAATTCACTTGGGTGTTTGCACAGGCTGTCCACAGTTCGAGAATGTCGGGTGTCACATCATTCCCCATCACATCAGTCCCTGTGTGTCCACTAATGGTGTTAAGGCTGAGTGGTTATCCTCATCCCAATCCTAACTGCCCCACATCATTCCCCCCTTTTGGCCCTGGCTGGAGCCCTTCGAACCAGACGGGCTACCTTCCCTCCGTACTCTGTCCGAGAGAGATCCAGGGGTCCGACTGCGAGATGTCCTGAACCTTTCAGCTTGCACCTCTTCTGGTTTGGCCTGTTTCTTAATGATGAGGTGGAGCATGCGTTTCGTAATAACGATCTTTGTTGGCATCACAAGTCGGCTGACGTTAACCCTGCAATGAAGTTACTGTGAAAAGCCCCTGGTCACCACATTCTGGCGCCTGTTCGGGTACACAGAGGGAGAATTCACAATGTCCGATTCACCTAACAGCACGTCTCTCGGGACTTGTGGGAGGAAACCGGAGCACCCGGAGGAAACCCGCGCAGACACGGGGAGAACGTGCAGACTCCGCACAGACAGTGACCCAGTGGGGAATCGAACCCAGGCCCCCCCCCCCCCCCCCCCCCCCCCCCCGTACGAACCCGTAAGCAACGGGTGCCTTTTGTTCAAATGCAGTAGCGGACAATCGCGCAGACCTATAGTGGTTAGCACTGTGGCTTCACGGCGCCAGGGACCCGGGTTCGATTCCCGGCTGGGTCACTGTCTGTGCGGAGTCTGCACGTTCTCCCCCGTGTGTGCGTGGGTTTCCTCCGGGTGCTCCGGTTTCCTCCCACAGTCCAAAGACGTGCAGGTTGGGTGGATTGGCCGTGCTAAAAATTTTTTTTTTAAATTTAGAGTACCCAATTAATTTTTACCAATTAAGGGGCAATTTAGCGTGGCCAATCCACCTAGCCTGCACATCATTGGATTGTGGGGGCGAAACCCACGCAGACACGGGGAGAATGTGCAAACTCCACACGGACAGTGACCCAGAGCCGGATTCGAACCTGGGACCTCGGCGCCGTGAGGCATCAGGGCTAACACACTGCGCCACCGTGCTGCCCCTGGCCATGCTAAATTGCCCTTAGTGACCAAAAAGGATAGGAGAGGAAAGGAGACGCACTCTCCCACCCGCCCCTCTCTCTCGGCCCGCTTTTGAGGGGGGGGGGGGGGGGGGGGGGGGGGGGGGTCGGCCGTTTAAAATGGAGATGAGGAGAAATATTTTCTCTCCGTTTCCGGAACATTCTTCCTCAAAAGGCGGTGGAAGCAGAATCTGTGAAAGGGGGAGCCGGAGAGATTCTTGACAAACGAGGGGAGGGGGGGGGGGGCTATATCGTGGGGTCGATGGGATGCAGAGTTAGAGATCGCTGCATGATCTTGCTCAGTGGGGTAGCAGGCTCGAGGGGCTGAATGGGCCCCTCGTTCGTATGTCTGCAAAATTGCCAATTTACTGATCTAATCTAGCATTCCAAGACTCCCGCTAAAACTGCTGCGGATGCTGGACCACACCCATAATGTTTAATCCCAATTTGTTATGAGCCGATGTATCTCAAATCTGTCTCCCCCTCTCGGACACCTTATTTTTCCCACATCCAATTTACACATCGAGTGTCTTCATGAACTCATTCCGATTTAGTTACCGTCCACTGCGACAACACAGCGCTCGTTTACTTTCAAGAAATCGAACATCACGTCCGATTCTCGGACTCAACGCGTCCTCTTCGATTCAGCCGTCTGGGGGATCAAAGCGAAGTGGGAGGAAGAATTGGGAGAGGTTATAGAGGAGGGGGGGTCTGGTGTGAGGTGCTCCGGAGAGTGAATGCCTCCACCTCGTGCGCGAGGTTGGGGCTGATACAGCTGAAGGTGGTGTACAGGGCGCACCTCACGAGGGCGAGGATGAGCCGATAGTTTGAAGGGGTAGAAGATGTGTGTGAGCGTTGCGGGAGGGGGGGGCGCTAATCACGTTCATATGTTTTGGTCCTGCCCAAAGCTAGAGGATTACTGGAAGGAGTTTAGGGTAATTTCCAAGGTGGCGAATGTGAAGCTGGACCTGGGACCCCGGGAGGCCATATTCGGGGTGTCGGACCGGCCGGGGTTGGAGACGGGTGCGTGGACAGATGTTGTAGCCTTCGCCCCGTTGATCGCCCGAAGGAGGATCCTGCTGGGATGGAGAGCAGCCTCTCCACCCTGTGCCCTGGCGTGGCAGGGGGGGGACCTGTTGGAATACTTGACCCTTGAGAAGGTTAAGTACGAACTGAGGGGAAGCTCGGAGGGGTTCTACAAGTCATGGGCGTTATTTATTATGCACTTTCAAGAACTGGATAACATCGAACAATAGTTTGGGGGCGGGAGGGGGGTTGGCGCGGGGGGGGGGGAGGGTGGAGGGGGGGCTGTGTATGTTGAAGACGGCTATGGCTAATCCCTGATTCCTTGTTTTCTTTGTCATTTGTTTATGTTAACATGCGGGCTGATGTCTGGGGGTTGGTGGGAGGCTGGGATCGTTGTTACTGTTAGAACATAGAACAGTACAGCACAGAACAGGCCCTTCGGCCCTCAATGTTGTGCCGAGCAATGATCACCCTACTCAAACCCTCATATCCACCCTATACCCGTAACCCAACAACCCCCCCCCTTAACCTTACTTTTATTAGGACACTACGGGCAATTTAGCACGGCCAATCCACCTAACCTGCACATCTTTGGACTGTGGGAGGAAACCGGAGCACCCGGAGGAAACCCACGCACACACGGGGAGGACGTGCAGACTCCACACAGACAGTGACCCAGCCGGGAATCGAACCTGGGACCCTGGAGCTGTGAAGCATTTATGCTAACCACCATGCTACCGTGCTATGGGGTTTGAGACATTCTTTGTTGGTTATTGATTGTTGTTGGGTGTAAATTCGGGAGAAAAATTGTGAAAAGGTGGGAGAGTAGAAATATTTTAAAAAGTGATTCAGCCGTCTGACTCCTTGGCCATTAATTGTCTTTGCCCCACGTGTGCAGATCCAAGCTGATTTAGAAGCGGGAGATAGATTCCCTTACAGCTGGACCGACTCCCACCCGCCCCCACCCACGTCCGCGCCGATCGAGGGGCATTTAACTCTCGCGGGGGGGGGGGGGGTGGGGACTGTAACCCCTTTGAGAAACCGTGCCCCGAGCCTCGAGTTTCGTACTCCTCCGTTACCTCGACATTACCGCCGCCGAGTCTTCCTCGTTCCTCCTTTCCCCAGCTCGGTGATTGAAACCCCATCGTTATTCGATGCAGCCCCCACTGCGAACCACCCAGCTCAGCAACATCCCTCCGAACAAAGAGTCCCAAGGGGACCCGAAACGCCAACTCGCTTCCCTCTCCCCGCGGAAGCTGCCAAGACCCACAAAGTTTCAATCCAGCTCCTTCATCGGCCGAGGGAAAGGCCTCAAAATAGAACATAGAACAGTACAGCACAGAACAGGCCCTTCAGCCCTCGATGTTGTGCCGAGCCATGATCACCCTACTCAAACCCACGTATCCACCTTATGCCCGTAACCCAACATGCTACCCTGCTGCCCTAAATGTTACAATCTGCAACACTCCCTGTATTCGAAAGAGAAAACGCTGGAAAATGTCAGCAGGTCTGGCAGCATCTGTAAGGAGAGAAAAGAGCGAACGTTTCGAGTCCGATGACTCTTTGACAAAGCTGGCAGACAGAGAAAGTGGGAAATATTTATTCTGTGGAGTGAGAATGAAAGATGAGTCATAGCCACAGAAACCCAGGGAAACCGGGTGCTAATGGCCACAGAAACCAAGGGAACAGAGTGTTATTGACAGTCCCCAGAGAGAACAAAAGATGTGAGAGGCCAAACTGCAGAGAAACTAACATCAGAGGGTGAACTGTAGATGTGGGGGGAGGGGAAGGGGGAAGCAAAGAGGAGAAAGGTGTAGGAAAGGTGGATAAGATTGGGGCAGGGGGAAATTAAATATTTATTAAGAAAGAAAGAAATGGTGAAAGACAGTTAAAATGAAATGAAAACAAATGGGTCGAGGTGGGGTAGAGCTGATCATTTCGGGCAGCACGGTAGCATTGTGGATAGCACAATTGCTTCACAGCTCCAGGGTCCCAGGTTCGATTCCCGGCTGGGTCACTGTCTGTGCGGAATCTGCACATCCTCCCCGTGTGTGCGTGGGTTTCCTCCGGGTGCTCCGGTTTCCTCCCACAGTCCAAAGATGTGCAGGTTAGGTGGATTGGCCGTGATAAATTGCCATTAGTGTCCAAAATTGCCCTTGGTGTCGGGTGGGGTTACTGGGGTTATGGGGATAAGGTGGAGGTGTTGACCTTTGGTAGGGTGCTCTTTCCAAGAGCCGGTGCAGACTCGATGTGCCGAATGGCCTCCTGCACTGTAAATTCTATGATATCTATGATATCTCTCAGCGACCTGACTCTCTTTGTCTCTCCCTTTCTCTCTCTCTCACACATGTGCCCAACAGGCAGGAAGAGGCCCAGGCCATTGACCAGGAGCTGTTCACTGAGTACAAATTCAGTGTGGACCAACTGATGGAGCTAGCGGGCTTAAGCTGTGCGTCGGCCATTGCCAAGGTAGGTCTCGTCGTGCAGTCGGCGTGGGTAAGGGCGGCAACAGGGAAGACTCAGTCAAGCGGGTGATGTTGCGGTGACCACCACTGTCACGGGAGTGTCCCTTTTAAGCAATGTTTTTGTCTTATCACATGGCTTCAGTGATGTCATGGTGTGGGTGGAGCTGGGCTGTGGCTCTGAGTTTCGCTTTGAGTTTGGGACTGGGTTTGAACTGCACAGGTTGATAGAAGTGTCTCTCTATCTTCATTTGAAAAGCTGTTTCCACACTGCTTGGTAACATAAAAGAGATGATTGCTCTCTGGAATTCAAATCCTCTGTTTGAGAAGGGGGACAGAGTATCAGTAACAAGTCTTATACCAATGAGAGTGCCGTGTGCTGGAGCCACGCCTTTGATAAGGGTTTCTGGCTTTACTTGGATTTTGTTATCAAATTGGAACAGTTAAGGGGGAATTCATTCAGATTACTGTACCTGTAAATTGGAACAGTTAAGGAGGAATTCATTCAGATTACTGTAGCTGACATTGGGGTTGGGGGGGTGGGGGGGGGATGTGATACGTGCGTCGATACGGTCTGGGGGTGTTAGTTATTATGGGTTATTTTGTTGCATTTCATTGTTTGTCGTTATGTTTTATATTTTCTGTAAAAAATTCCAATAAAAATTATATTTAATAAAAAGATTACTGTAGCTGTAAATTGGAACAGTTAAGGAGGAATTCATTCAGATTACTGTAGCTGTAAATTGGAACAGTTAAGGAGGAATTCATTCAGATTACTAGCTGTAAATTGGAACAGTTAAGGAGGAATTCATTCAGATTACTGTAGCTGTAAATTGGAACAGTTAAGGGGGAATTCATTCAGATTATTGTAGCTGTAAATTGGAACAGTTAAGGAGGAATTCATTCAGATTACTGTAGCTGTAAATTGGAACAGTTAAGGAGGAATTCATTCAGATTACTGTAGCTGTAAATTGGAACAGTTAAGGAGGAATTCATTCAGATTACTGTAGCTGTAAATTGGAACAGTTAAGGAGGAATTCATTCAGATTACTGTAGCTGTGTGGGGTTGTAGTTGATGGAAATGCCTACTGTGAGTGTCTATACAAATGCTAACTAAATTTGCAGAATAAAGCTTGTTTTTTGATTAAAAGCGCCTGAGAATGTTGAATAAACCTGAAAGGCAGCCTCTTGCGTTTACCTTAGCCACATTCAATAAACAGTTATAGGTCAGGTGAACTCCACAATATTCCTTAGAGTTTTCGAAACCCCGGCCCGTAACACCACTCCCCCCTATCCACCTTCCGGCTCTCTGGGTTGCCTGGTGTACGCCTCGCAATCCTCTCCGCCATCGGCAAGGCCATTTGCTGTTGCCTGGCAGTTGCTGATTTCTTATCGGGTCATTTGTGCGCGTGTGTTTTTTTTTCTCTGATCGATCGATCGATCGGGCCACTGCGTCTGATGTAGTCAATCACTGGGCAGTACCCACCAGTCAGACACCCACCGTTAATGTTATGATACCTCGGAATATCGCGCTCAGTTCTGATCGGCGCATGACCAGAAGGATGTGGAGGCTTTGGAGAGGGTGCAGAGGAGGTTTACCCGGATTTTGCCTGGTCTGGAGGGTGTTAGCTCTGCAGAGGGGGCTGACGGAGGTTGAGGGGTTGTTAATCCCTGATTATTTTGCTGTCAGTCTAGATTCAATAAAATCTGAGATGGATTTGCAGGTATATCATTTAATAATAACTAACTTGCAAGGCTGACTCAATCCATAGGACCTCAGGACACTCTGTCTTCTGCAGAGACCAGGATAAAGAGACTGGGAAGACAAAGGATATATTCAAAATCACAGTAAGATTCACATATAAGCTTCCCATTGGTCATTCTCTACACCTCCTGACCTGGCCATATATCCTGATTGGGTCACTTTGCATTTCTCAATCCTGGGCCCCTTGTTACCCAGCATCCTTTTCACCATTCTTTCCATCAGGCTACCCTCCCCCAAGGGTCTCTAGCCAGGCTTTGCTAAATTCCTTTGTTCTTTGTCTGTGAGCACATTACTCTCAGGGTCCTACTGTCCATCAGATTCATTTGCTCACTTCCTCAGGGTGACCTGATAGAGGTCTACAGGGGGCATGGATAGAGTGGATGGGCAGTCACTCGTTCCCAGGGTGGAGGGGTCAATTACTAGGGGGCATAGGTTAAAGGTGCGAGGGGCAAGGTTTCGAAGAGATGTACGAGGCAAGTTTTTTTTTACACAGAGGGTAGTGGGTGCCTGGAACTCGCTGCCGGAGGAGGTGGTGGAAGCAGGGACGATAGTGACGTTTAAGGGGCATCTTGACAAATACATGAATAGGATGGGAATAGAGGGATACGGGCCCAGGAAGCGTAGACGATTTTAGTTTCGACGGGCAGTACGGTCGGCGCAGGCTTGGAGGGCCGAAGGGCCTGTTCCTGTGCTGTACTTTTCTTTGTTCTTTGTTCATTGAGTGACTGGAACGCGTTGCCAGGGGGAGGCTGTGGAAGCAGATACATTAACGGCGTTCAAAAGGCATCTTGACAAACACATGGATAGGACGGGGATAGAGGGATACGGCACAAGGAAGGGCTGAGGGTTTGGGCCAAGGGTGGTATCATGGCCGGTACAGGCTGGGAGGGCCGAAGGGCCTGATCCTGTGCTGTATTGTTCTTTGTAACATATTAAGGTTCAGCGTAAACAGTTGGAGGGTATTGATTGCTAGGTTGATTAGCCACTCTAAGTTGTCCCAAAAGTTTAGATGGGGATAGGGCGGGGGAGTGGGCCTAGACAAGGCGCACTTTCAGGGTTGGTGTAGACTAGAAGGACCGAATGGTCTCCTTTTGCACTGTAAGGATTCTATAATTGATTAAGAGTCTTGAGCACATATAAAGAGGGACTGCTGTGTATATAGATTGTGTGAATATTGTGTCACTATTATTCACTTCTCCGTCCGTCTTCCAGGTCTATCCTCTACCATCGCTTCGGAAACAATCTCCCACCGTGTTGATATTGTGCGGACCAGGAAATAATGGCGGAGATGGACTTGTGTGTGCGAGGCACCTGAAACTCTTTGTAAGTTCAAATACTCCCGGGACAGGTACAGCACAGGGTTAGATACAGAGTAAAGCTCCCTCTACACTGTCCCCATCAAACACCCAGGACAGGTACAGCACGGGGTTAGATACAGAGTAAAGCTCCCTCTGCACTATCCCCATCAAACACTCCCAGGACAGGTACAGCACGGGGTTAGATACAGAGTAAAGCTCCCTCTACACTGTGTCCATCAAACACTCCCAGGACAGGTACAGCACAGGGTTAGATACAGAGTAATGCTCCCTCTACACTGTCTCCATCAAACACTCCCAGGACAGGTACAGCACGGGGTTAGATACAGAGTAAAGCTCCCGCTACCCTGTCCCCATCAAACACTCCAAGGACAGGAACAGCACGGGGTTAGATACAGAGTAAAGCTCCCTCGACACTGTCCCCATCAAACACACCCAGGACAGGTACAGCACGGGGTTAGATACAGAGTAAAGCTCCATCTACACTGTCCCCATCAAACACTCCCAGGACAGGTACAGCACGGGGTTAGATACAGAGTAAAGCTCCCTCTGCACTGTCCCCACCAAACACTCCCAGGACAGGTACAGCACGGGGTTAGATACAGAGTAAAGCTCCCTCTACACTGTCCCCATCAAACACTCCCAGGACAGGTACAGCACGGGGTTAGATACAGAGCAAAGCTCCCTCTACACTGTCCCCATCAAACACTGCCAGGACAGGTACAGCACGGGATTAGATACAGAGCAAAGCTCCCTCTACACTGTCCCCATCAAACACTCCCAGGACAGGTACAGCACAGGGTTAGATACAGAGTAAAGCTCCCTCTACACTGTCCCCATCAAACACTCCCAGGACAGGTACAGCACGGGGTTAGATACAGAGTAAAGCTCCCTCTGCACTGTCCCCATCAAACACTCCCAGGACAGGTACAGCACGGGGTTAGATACAGAGTAAAGCTCCCTCTGCACTGTCCCCATCAAACACTCCCAGGACAGGTACAGCACGGGGTTAGATGCAGAGTAAAGCTCCCTCTGCACTGTCCCCACCAAACACTCCCAGGGCAGGTACAGCACGGGGTTAGATACAGAGTAAAGCTCCCTCTACACTGTCCCCATCAAACACTCCCAGGACAGGTACAGCACGGGGTTAGATACAGAGTAAAGCTCCCTCTACACTGTCCCCATCAAACACTCCCAGGACAGGATGAGCACGGGGTGAGATGTGTGATCCCCTGGTTCGGTTCCATTGGGAATAACTGGTTTCCTGAATCGTGCGCATCAAGAAGGCTATATTGGCCCTCGGACGGGGTGAAAGCGCAGCACAAATTCACCAGAACGACCGTGGATGCTGAAAGGGTTTAATTCAGAGGAAGGTCGCACGTACGAGACTTGTGTTCCTTCGAGTGTCGGAGGTTAAGGGGGTGATCCAATTGAGGGTGGGGTTTAAGATGCTGAAAGAAGGATGGATGGGGAGAAAGTATCTCCTGTGGTGGGGGGGGGGGGGGGGGGGGGGGAAGAGGGGGATGAACCTGGTGTTGATCACCCACAATCTAATCGAAAGGTCGAACAAGCTGGAGGGGCTGAATGGCGTCCTCCTCCGCCCTGAAAAGTTGCTCCTCCTGCCTCTGCCGTGTCC
This sequence comes from Scyliorhinus canicula, assembly GCF_902713615.1. NCBI lineage: Eukaryota > Metazoa > Chordata > Chondrichthyes > Carcharhiniformes > Scyliorhinidae > Scyliorhinus > Scyliorhinus canicula. The sequence goes on along the minus strand of NC_052175.1, from coordinate 11,161,627 downwards.
GTCTGTTCCTGATGGCTTCGGGGTGACGCGTTCAGCTGTGCCAGAGGCTCCCCGTCTCAGCAGCAGTGACTGAGTGGAGCTGTAACATCGTCCGCCTGCCTCTCTCCCTCGCCCCCCCCGCTGAGTGGGCAGGCCAGCCTGCCCGGTGAGCAAGCGGGTACTTCCTTCTGCCAAATGCAACTGCAACGTCCGTCCGCCCGGTCTGGGTCTTTCTACCTCGTTTCCGCCCTCTCCGCTAATGTTTTCCTCTCCTTTCCGCAGGGCTACGAACCGAGCATCTTCTACCCGAAACGCCCAAGCAAGCCCCTCTTCGAGGCGCTCACCACCCAGTGCCAGAAGATGGGCATCCCTTTCCTCGCCGAGTTCCCTTCAGAGGTAAGGAACTCCGTGCATGCAGGTGTGGCGGTCATTGCTCACCCCCCCCCTACCGCACCGCAGGCCAATCCATCTCCACACCCGCTACGCCTCAAATCCCGTGGCTGTGAAAACCGGTCAGAGGCTGGAATCCTGCGGCCAGGTAGCCCCCTGGAGGTTGCCTCGCAAACGGGCGACGATTGCTTCAACTCTTCAGACCCTCCATTGAACTGACCTCAAGACGTTTCATCTACCTCTGGAAGTCCCACTTTAAACCTGGTAAACTGCAATTGTCTGTAACTCGGAACACATTGTTCACTCTTCCTTGAATTCTTCTGAACAATACCTGTTCCCTCAACTTCGGGTTTCTCAAACGTTCTGTCTGTCCCAATTCCCTGGTTATCTGCCTTGTATCTTGTTCCTTTGGAAGCTTGTCTCTTTGCAACTCCCTTGTGCTGCCTATCTTCTCCTGGCAGACTGGAGAGCTGTTCAATTCCCAGTGTCATGTGAGAGTACCTTTAAGAAATGGATGTTTATAAATGGGTATGTCTATAAATATCTGTAGTGAGAGTACCTTTCAGAAATGGGTGTTTATACATTGGTGTGTATATAAATGTCTGTAGTGAGAGTACCTTTAAGAAATGGGTATTTATTACTGCAGTGATGTCAGAGGGAGTGGAGATGGGCTGTCTGTCAGCTTTTTACTTTCGTTTTAGGCTGTTTGCTGCAGGGTGTGTTTTAGTTTCGTTTTCAGAGCTGGATAGCTGCAGTCATAGCCAGAAGGGGTATTAGAGTCTCTCTCTGTAATCTAAAGACTAAATTGATCCTGGTGATTTAAAACTTATAACAGTAGTGACTTTAACTTTGGGAAGCATCGTGGTTAGCACAATTGCTTCACAGCTCCAGGGTCCCAGGTTCGATTCCGGCTTGGGTCACTGTCTGTGCGGAGTCTGCACGTCCTCCCCGTGTGTGCGTGGGTTTCCTCCGGGTGCTCCGGTTTCCTCCCACAGTCCAAAGATGTGCAGGTTAGGTGGATTGGCCATGCTAAATTGTCCCTTAGTGTCCAAAGATGTGCAGGTTAGGTGGATTGGCCGTGCTAAATTGTCCCTTAGTGTCCAAAGATGTGCAGGTTAGGTGGATTGGCCGTGCTAAATTGTCCCTTAGTGTCCAAAGATGTGCAGGTTAGGTGGATTGGCCGTGCTAAATTGTCCCTTAGTGTCCAAAGATGTGCAGGTTAGGTGGATTGGCCGTGCTAAATTGTCCCTTAGTGTCCAAAGATGTGCAGGTTAGGTGGATTGGCCGTGCTAAATTGTCCCTTAGTGTCCAAAGATGTGCAGGTTAGGTGGATTGGCCATGCTAAATTGCCCATAGTGTCCAAAATTGCCCTTAGTGTTGGGTGGGGTTACTGGGTTATGGAGATAGGGTGGAGGTGTTAACCTTGGGTAGGGTGCTCTTTCCAAGAGCCGGTGCAGAATCGATGGGCCGAATGGCCTCCTTCTGCACTGTAAATTCTATGATAACCTGATGTGCTTCTGATAAAAGGTGTTTTAAGTCTTGTGGATGTTAAAAGGAAAGCTTAAAGGATTACTTAGTGTTGTAGTCTTTGGGGGCTGTATTTGAATTGATGGTTGCTAAGATGTTCATTATGTTTTAAAAAGGTTAACTTGAGTTCATGGAATAAACATTGTTTTGCTTTAAAAAATACTTTTCCATTTCTGCTGTACCTGTAGAGTGGGCCGTGTGCTCCCCATACCACAATCTGTTAAAGGTTGTGGGTCAGGTGAACTCCATGATACACTTTGGGGTTCTCTAATCCCCTGCCCCAGAACACCAGGAATGGCTCCTAAGTGGAGATGGTCGAGAGCTCCTGGGGGGGCACCATCACCAACGGTCTGTCCTGGTCCACCCAACGTCAAGAAAGACCAACAACATCTCTACTTCCCACAGAAGCTGAAGAAATTCAGCAATCTTTATTTCCCAAACAACACGCACAATTAATTCACTTTCCCCGGCCGAGATTTTCTCCCTTTCGAACACGGGGAGAGAAAGTGGCCATTCAGCCCCTTGAGCTAGTTCTGTCGCTCAGTTCGATTATGAATGAGCATCGGAATGTGTGCGTGTCCCAAGAACTGGAGAGGAAGGTTTACCAATTGGCATCCACTGAAAGGCCAGGGTCAACTGATAGAGCCCCTGCACCACCTCCCTTTCTCTGTAACCTCCTCGAGTCCCTACACCCCCTCCCTATCTCTGTAACCTCCTCCAGCCCCTGCACCACCTCCCCATCTCTGTAACCTCCTCGAGTCCCTACACCCCCTCCCTATCTCTGTAACCTCCTCCAGCTCCTACACCCCCCTCCCTATCTCTGTAACCTCCTCCAGCCCCTACACCCCCTCCCTATCTCTGTAACCTCCTGCAGCCCCTACAGCCCCTCCCTATCTCTGTAACCTCCTGCAGCCCCTACACACCCTCCCTATCTCTGTAACCCCCTCCAGCCCCTACACCCCCTCCCTATCTCTGTAACCTCCTCCAGCCCCTACACGCCCTCCCTATCTCTGTAACCCCCACCAGCCCCGACACCCCCTCCCTATCTCTGTAACCTCCTCCAGCCCCTACACCCCCTCCCTATCTCTGTAACCTCCTCCAGCCCCTACACCCCCCTCCCTATCTCTGTAACCTCCTCCAGCCCCTACACCCCCCTCCCTATCTCTGTAACCTCATCCAGCCCCTTCACACCCTCCCTATCTCTGTAACCTCCTCCAATCCCTACACCCCCTCCCTATCTCTGTAACCTCCTCCAGTCCCTACACCCCCTCCCTATCTCTAGCCTCCTCTAGCCCCTTCACCCCCTCCCTATGTAACCTCCTCCAGCCCCTACACCCCCTCCCTATCTCTGTAACCTCCTCTAGTCCCTACATCCCTCCCTATCTCTGTGACCTCCTCCAGCCCCTACACCACCTCCCTATCTCTGTAACCTCCCCCAGTCCCTACACCACCTCCCTATCTCTGTAAACTCCTCCAGTCCCTACACCCCTCCCTATCTCTGGAACCTCCTCCAGCCCCTACACCCCCTCCCTATCTCTGTAACCTCCTCCAGCCCCTACACCCCCTCCCTATCTCTGTAACCTCCACTCGTCCCGACACCCCCTCCCTATCTCTGCAACCTCCTCCAGCCCCTACACCCCCTCCCTATCTCTGTAACCCCCTCCAGCCCCTACACCCCCTCCCTATCTCTGTAGCCTCTTCCAGCCCCTACACCCCCTCCCTATCTCTGTAACCTCCTACAGCTCCCTCCATATCTCTAACCTCCTCCAGTCCCTACACCCCCTCCCTATCTCTGTAACCTCCTCCAGCCCCTACACCCCCTCCCTATCTCTGTAACCTCCTCCAGCCCCTACACCCCCTCCCTATCTCTGTAACCTCCTCCAGCCCCTACACCCCCCCCCTATCTGTAACCTCCTCCAGCCCCTACACCCCATCCCTATCTCTGTAACCTCCTCCAGCCCCTACACCCCCTCCCTATCTCTGTAACCTCCAGCCCCTACATCCCCTCCCATTCTCTGTAACCTCCTCTAGTCCCTACACCCCATCCCTTTCTCTGTAACCTCCTCCAGCCCCTACACCCCCTCCCTATCACTGTAGCCTCCTCCAGCCCCTACACCCCACCCTAGCTCTGTAACCTCCTCTAGTCCCTACACCCCCTCCCTACCTCTGTAACCTCCTCTAGTCCCTACACCCCCTCCCTATCTCTGTGACCTCCTCCATCCCCTACACCCCCTCCCTATCTCTGTAACCTCCTCCAGCCCCTACACCCCTTCCCTATCTGTAACCTCCTCCAGCCCCTACACCCCCTCCCTATCTCTGTAACCTCCAGCCCCAACACCTCCTCCCTATCTCTGTAACCTCCTCCAGCCCCGACACTCCCTCCCTATCTCTGTAACCTCCTCCAGCCTCTACACCCCTTCCCTATCTCTGTAACCTCCTCTATGCCCTACATCCCCTCCCTATCTCTGTAACCTCTTCCAGCCCCTACACCCCCTCCCTATCTCTGTAACCTCCTCCAGCCCCTACACCCCCTCCCTATCTCTGTAAACTCCTCCAGTCCCTACACCCCCTCCCTATCTCTGGAACCTCCTCCAGCCCCTACCCCTCCCTATCTCTGTAACCTCCTCCAGCCCCTACACCCCCTCGTTATCTCTGTAACCTCCTCTAGTCCCGACACCCCCTCCCTTTCTCTGCAACCTCCTCCAGCCCCTACACTCCCTATCTCTGTAACCTCCTCCAGCCCCTACACCCCCTCCCTATCTCTGTAACCTCCTCCAGCCCCTACACCCCCTCCCTATCTCTGTAACCTCCTCCAGCCCCTACATCCCCTCCCTATCTCTGTAACCTCCTCCAGCCCCTACACCCCCTCGTTATCTCTGTAACCTCCTCCATCCCCTACACCCCCTCCCTATCTCTGTAACCTCCTCCAGCCCCTACACCCCCTCCCTATCTCTGTAACCTCCTCCAGCCCCTACACCCCTTCCCTATCTGTAACCTCCTCCAGCCCCAACACCTCCTCCCTATCTCTGTAACCTCCTCCAGCCCCGACACTCCCTCCCTATCTCTGTAACCTCCTCCAGCCTCTACACCCTTTCCCTATCTCTGTAACCTCCTCTATGCCCTACATCCCCTCCCTATCTCTGTAACCTCTTCCAGCCCCTACACCCCCTCCCTATCTCTGTAACCTCCTCCAGCCCCTACACCCCCTCCCTATCTCTGTAAACTCCTCCAGTCCCTACACCCCCTCCCTATCTCTGGAACCTCCTCCAGCCCCTACCCCTCCCTATCTCTGTAACCTCCTCCAGCCCCTACACCCCCTCGTTATCTCTGTAACCTCCTCTAGTCCCGACACCCCCTCCCTATCTCTGCAACCTCCTCCAGCCCCTACACTCCCTATCTCTGTAACCTCCTCCAGCCCCTACACCCCCTCCCTATCTCTGTAACCTCCTCCAGCCCCTACACCCCCTCCCTATCTCTGTAACCTCCTCCAGCCCCTACACCCCCTCCCTATCTCTGTAACCTCCTCCAGCCCCTACATCCCCTCCCTATCTCTGTAACCTCCTCCAGCCCCTACACCCCCTCGTTATCTCTGTAACCTCCTCTAGTCCCGACACCCCCTCCCTATCTCTGCAACCTCCTCCAGCCCCTACACTCCCTCCCTATCTCTGTAAACTCCTCCAGTCCCTACACCCCCTCCCTATCTCTGGAACCTCCTCCAGCCCCTACCCCTCCCTATCTCTGTAACCTCCTCCAGCCCCTACACCCCCTCGTTATCTCTGTAACCTCCTCTAGTCCCGACACCCCCTCCCTATCTCTGCAACCTCCTCCAGCCCCTACACTCCCTCCCTATCTCTGTAACCTCCTCCAGCCCCTACACCCCCTCCCTATCTCTGTAACCTCCTCCAGCCCCTACACCCCCTCCCTATCTCTGTAACCTCCTCCAGCCCCTACACCCCCTCCCTATCTCTGTAACCTCCTCCAGCCCCTACCTCCCCTCCCTATCTCTGTAACCTCCTCCAGCCCCTACACCCCCTCCCTATCTCTGTAACCTCCTCTATGCCCTACATCCCCTCCCTATCTCTGTAACCTCCTCCAGCCCCTACACCCCCTCCCTATCTCTGTAACCTCCTCCAGCCCCTACACCCCCTCGTTATCTCTGTAACCTCCTCTAGTCCCGACACCCCCTCCCTATCTCTGCAACCTCCTCCAGCCCCTACACTCCCTCCCTATCTCTGTAACCTCCTCCAGCCCCTACACCCCCTCCCTATCTCTGTAACCTCCTCCAGCCCCTACACCCCCTCCCTATCTCTGTAACCTCCTCCAGCCCCTACATCCCCTCCCTATCTCTGCTACAATCCCGGCCCCTCGAGAATGCCTCCCATTCCCATCGCTCCACCATTGGCGGCCGTGCCTTCAGCTGCCTGGGGTGGGGGTGGGGCTGAACTCTGGAATCCCCTCCCTGAACCTCTCCAACACACTTCCTCTTTCTCTCTCTGTCTCTCAAACGGAGTGGGACCTCTTTCACCGAGTAATCCCGCCGCGTGATTCCCCGTCTCTCTGTGTGTGTGGCCGGTCGTCCCAGTGGAGATTTGCTGCGTTCTGGCAGGTTTGCCGGGTGTCTTAACACCGCTCCCTTCCATCCCTCCCGCAGCCCCGCTTCCTGGACGAAGTGTACAACCTGATCGTTGACGCTGTCTTTGGCTTCAGCTTCCGAGGGCAGGTCCGCGAGCCTTTCGCCGCCATCCTGGGGACGCTGGAGGGGGTGACCATACCCATCGCCAGCGTGGACATCCCGTCGGGTGAGTGGGGTGGGGTGGGGGGGGAAGGGGGGGGCGACGGGATCGCCGAGTGTTCGAAGGCAGGCGCGGAGATTGCAGAATCCGGGAAGAGGCGTCAGACCTGATTCAGCCTCCGGGCTGGACGACTGTGGACCGTTCCGGGCCCTTCGGGGCGGCGGTCGAATCCCCCCCCCCCCCCCCCCCCCCCCCCCCCCCCCGGAGAGGGGTGTGGAGAAAAGTTCACCCAGGACGGGAGCAGGGATGTGGGAGACCTCTGGTGGCGGGAGGCAGTCCACACATCATTAGGAGGTACCCAGCCAGTCCAGGGGAAGGGGGAAGGAGGGGTGGGGGGGGGGGGGGGGGTGAGGGTGTCTGTATGGATTTCCTCCGGGTGCTCCGGTTTCCTCCCACAGTCACAGATATGCAGGCTAGGTGGATTGGCCATGCTAAATTGTCCCTTAGTGCCCAAAGATGTGCAGGTTAGGTGGATTGGCCGTGCTAAATTGCCCCTTAGTGTCCAAAGATGTGCAGGTTCAGTGGATTGGCCATGCTAAATTGCCCCTTAGTGTCCAAAGATGTGCAGGTCAGGTGGATTGGCCGTGCTAAATTGCCCCTTAGTGTCCAAAGATGTACAGGGTAGGTGGATTGGCCGTGCTAAATTGTCCCTTAGTGTCCAAAGATGTGCAGGTTAGGTGGATTGGCCGTGCTAAATTGTCCCTTAGTGCCCAAAGATGTGCAGGTTAGGTGGATTGGCCGTGCTAAATTGTCCCTTAGTGTCCAAAGATGTACAGGGTAGGTGGATTGGCCATGCTAAATTGTCCCTTAGTGTCCGAAGATGTACAGGTTAGGTGGATTGGCCGTGCTAAATTGTCCCTTAGTGTCCGAAGATGTGCAGGTTAGGTGGATTGGCCGTGCTAAATTGTCCCTTAGTGTCCGAAGATGTGCAGGTTAGGTGGATTGGCCGTGCTAAATTGTCCCTTAGTGTCCGAAGATGTGCAGGTTATGTTACGAGATTGAGAGGAGATTTGATTGAGGGTGTTCAACATCACAAGAGGGGGTCTGGGAGAGTCGAGAGGGAGGAACCGTTCCCGTTAGTGGAGGGATCGGGAACCGGAGTGGGGGGGGGGGGAGGGGGGGGGAGGGCAGGGTTAAGGGGATTGGGGAAAGGAGCAATGGAGACAGGAGGAGGAACTCTTGCCCCCAGCGAGGGGTTAGGATCGGGAATGCCCTGCCTGAGAGTGTGGTGCAGGCAGGTTCAATCGAGGCTTTGGGAAGGGAATGGGATGGTTATCCGAATGGGTGAATGTACGGGGGGGAATACCGATGTAGAAAGGGGTGGAATGGGCCTGGGTTTCGACCAGAGTGGAGGAACAGGGGAGGGAGAGAGAGAGAGAGCGCGAGAGAGAGAGCGCGAGAGAGAGAGCGCGAGAGAGAGAGCGCGAGAGAGAGAGCGCGAGAGACAGAGCGAGGGAGAGAGGCAGAGCGAGGGAGAGAGGCAGAGCGAGGGAGAGAGGCAGAGCGAGGGAGAGAGGCAGAGCGAGGGAGAGAGGCAGAGCGAGGGAGAGAGGCAGAGCGAGGGAGAGAGGCAGAGCGAGGGAGAGAGGCAGAGCGAGGGAGAGAGGCAGAGCGAGGGAGAGAGGCAGAGCGAGAGAGAGAGGCAGAGCGAGGGAGAGAGGCAGAGCGAGGGAGAGAGGCAGAGCGAGGGAGAGAGGCAGAGCGAGGGAGAGAGGCAGAGCGAGGGAGAGAGGCAGAGCGAGGGAGAGAGGCAGAGCGAGGGAGAGAGGCAGAGCGAGAGAGAGCGAGGGAGAGGCAGAGCGAGAGAGAGCAAGGGAGAGGCAGAGCGAGGGAGAGGCAGAGAGAGAGAGAGAGTGAGGGAGAGGCAGAGAGAGCGAGGGAGAGGCAGAGAGAGAGCGAGGGAGAGGCAGAGAGAGAGAGAGCGAGGGAGAGGCAGAGAGAGAGAGAGAGTGAGGGAGAGGCAGAGAGAGCGAGGGAGAGGCAGAGAGAGAGAGAGCGAGGGAGAGGCAGAGAGAGAGAGAGCGAGGGAGAGGCAGAGAGAGAGAGAGCGAGGGAGAGGCAGAGGGAGAGAGAGGGAGAGGCAGAGGGAGGGAGAGGCAGAGGGAGAGAGAGGGAGAGGCAGAGGGAGAGAGAGGGAGAGGCAGAGGGAGAGGCAGAGAGAGAGAGGGCGAGGCAGGGGAGAGACAGGGAGAGACAGAGAGAGAGGGAGAGGCAGAAAGAGGGAGAGGCAGAGAGAGGGAGAGGCAGACGCATAGGGAGAGAGAGGGAGAGGCAGAGAGAGAGAGGGAGAGGCAGGGAGAGAGAGGGAGAGGCAGAGAGAGAGAGGGCGAGGCAGGGAGAGGCAGAGAGAGAGAGCGAGGGAGAGGCAGAGAGAGAGAGAGAGAGAGCGAGGGAGAGGCAGAGAGAGAGAGCGAGGGAGAGGCAGAGAGAGAGAGCGAGGGAGAGGCAGAGAGAGAGGAGAGGGAGAGGCAGAGAGAGAGAGAGAGAGAGCGAGGGCAGAGGCAGAGAGAGCGCGAGGGAGAGGCAGAGAGAGAGCGCGAGGGGGGGCCAGGCAGAGAGAGAGAGAGAGCGAGGGAGAGGCAGAGAGAGAGAGAGCGAGGGAGAGAGAGGGAGAGGCAGAGAGAGAGAGGGCGAGGCAGAGCGAGCGTGCGAGGCAGAGCGCGAGGCAGAGAGCGAGGGAGAGG
>NC_052175.1:11103548-11146754 GCF_902713615.1 Scyliorhinus canicula | reverse complement strand
CCTCTCGGCGCTAGCCATCCTGTTCCACTGTGTACGAGTTATTGACTCCCTTGGGCCTGTGCCTGATAACCTGACCGTCTCTGCTTCCCGCAGGAGATTGAGCAGCGGATACAGCAGCAAGCAGCCACGGTATCGGCACCCCCTACCAACGCGTCCGGAGTGTCGATGAGCAAACCTGAGCCCGTGATCAGGCACCACCCCCTCCGACAAGTAAGTGCCCAGCCTGCTGGCCCCGGAGACATGAGGTGGGGGAGGAGCCACACCTCTAGCAGGGTCGTGGACGTCACGATGAGTTGAAGTTGGCTCCTCCGGAGTCTGCTTGCTGGAACGTCACACTCCGGCCTGGCAAGTGACCGATAGGAATAGTCTCTCTGCTCCATGTGCAACGTGTGGATCACCCTACAGATTCTTCCCGGAATCCATCTGACCTCCTCACACGGGTGGGAGAAGGGATTAAAACCCCAGCTCCCCACCCGGGAACAATAGCCGAAAGGAAAAGCTTCCCTTTCACCCATTTTGAGTCAATGAGCTCGGTCCAGCCATCGCTGCACAACCTCCACGATGATCATTGTACAATCCCCACCCGCTGTGTCAGATCAAATCCAGTCAGTCGGGGTGTTTGAGCCACTGGATCCCAACCCAGCAGCAATTTAAAACTGTGCCCCCTTGTTTCCCGTTGGTGGGTGTGTCCAGAACCAGGGGTCACAGTCTGAGGATACGGGGTAGACTGTTTAACAAAGAACAAAGAAAATTCCAGCACAGGAACAGGCCCTTCGGCCCTCCCAGCCTGCGCCGATCCAGATCCTTTATCTAAACCTGTCTCCTATTTTCCAAGGATCTACTTCCCTCTGTTCCCCGCCCGTTCATATATCTGTCTAGATGCCTCTTAAATGATGCTATCGTGCCCGCCTCTACCACCTCCGCTGGTAAAAGCGTTCCAGGCACCCACCACCCTCTGCGTAAAAAACGTTCCACGCACATCTCCCTTAAACCTTCCCCCTCTCACCTTGAAATCGTGACCCCCTTGTAACTGACACCCCCACTCTTGGAAAAAGCTTGTTGCTATCCACCCTCTCCATACCTCTCATAATTTTGTAGACCTCAATCAGGTCTCCCCTCAACCTCCGTCTTTCCAACGAAAACAATCCTAATCTACTCAACCTTTCTTCATAGCTAGCACCCTCCATACCAGGCAACATCCTGGTGAACCTCCTCTGCACCCTCTCCAAAGCATCCACATCCTCCTGGTAATGTGGCGACCAGAACTGCACGCAGTATTCCAAATGTGGCCTAACCAAAGTCCGATACAACTGTAACATGACCTGCCGACTCTTGTACTCAATACCCCGTCCGATGAAGGCAAGCATGCTGTATGCCTTCTTGACCACTCTATCCACCTGCGTTGCCACCTTCAGGGTACAATGGACCTGAACTCCCAGATCTCTCTGTACATCAATTTTCCCCAGGACCCTTCCATTGACCATATAGTCCGCTCTTGAATTTGATCTTCCAAAATGCATCACCTCGCATTTGCCTGGATTGAACTCCATCTGCCATTTCTCTGCCCAACTCTCCAATCTATCTATATTTTGTTGTATTCTCTTGAGGCAGAGATGAGGAGATATTTCTTCACCCAGAGAGTTGGGCAGCCTGTGGAATTTGTTACCTCAGAAAGCCTTTCAAGAAGCAGTTAGATATCTCGCTTCGGGCAAAGGGATATGGGGGGGGAAAGCGGGATTAGGTGTTGAGTTGGATGAGCAGCCATGATTGTGATGAATGGCTGAGCAGGCTCGAAGGGCCTCCTCCTGCTCCGATTTTATGTTACTCCCTTGCCAGAAGAGTTTAAACGTAGTGTGGACGCAACCTCAGCCTGTTCCCCTGACTGTCCGATGGATTGGATCACTCCCGGGCCAGCTGAGTAGGCCAGAGAGTCGGCCTCTCCCGCCAACTCGTCTTGTTAATGACGCTCGCCCACCCTGAGAATCGACACACTGACCCTCTACTCCCGGCACGATTCCCCGTGCCTCAGAATCACCCAGCTTCTCAGCAAACCAGAGCTGGAAGCAGTACTCGCACTGATTCAAGCTCACAGAGTCATTGCGGTGGGGAACGAGATAATCTGGAGCACGTGGTCAGTCGATCCAACCCCAGGTTCGATTCCGGCCTCGGGTCACTGTGCAGAGTCTGCAAGAGGTTAGATACAGAGCAAAGCTCCCTCTACACTGTCCCCATCAAACACTCCCAGGACAGGTACAGCACGGGGTTAGATACAGAGTAAAGCTCCCTCTACACTGTCCCCATCAAACACTCCCAGGACAGGTACAGCACGGGGTTAGATACAGAGTAAAGCTCCCTCTACACTGTCCCCATCAAACACTCCCAGGACAGGTACAGCACGGGGTTAGATACAGAGTAAAGCTCCCTCTGCACTGTCCCCATCAAACACTCCCAGGACAGGTACAGCACGGGGTTAGATACAGAGTAAAGCTCCCTCTGCACTGTCCCCATCAAACACTCCCAGGGCAGGTACAGCACGGGGTTAGATACAGAGTAAAGCTCCCTCTACACTGTCCCCATCAAACACTCCCAGGACAGGTACAGCACGGGGTTAGATACAGAGTAAAGCTCCCTCTACACTGTCCCCATCAAACACTCCCAGGACAGGTACAGCACGGGGTTAGATACAGAGTAAAGCTCTACACTGTCCCCATCAAACACTCCCAGGACAGGTACAGCGCGGGGTTAGATACAGAGTAAAGCTCCCTCTACACTGTCCCCATCAAACACTCCCAGGACAGGTACAGCACGGGGTTAGATACAGAGTAAAGCTCCCTCTACACTGTCGCCATCAAACACTCCCAGGACAGGTACAGCACGGGGTTAGATACAAAGTAAAGCTCCCTCTACACTGTCCCCATCAAACACTCCCAGGACAGGTACAGCACGGGTTAGATACAGAGTAAAGCTCCCCTACACTGTCCCCATCAAACACTCCCAGGACAGGTACAGCACGGGGTGAGAGACAGAGTAAAGCTGCCTCTACACTGTCCCCATCAATCACTCCCAGGACAGGTACAGCACGGGGTTAGATACAGAGTAAAGCTCCCTCTACACTGTCCCCATCAAACACTCCCAGGACAGGTACAGCACGGGGTTAGATACAGAGTAAAGCTCCCTCTACACTGCCCCCATCAAACACTCCCAGGACAGGTACAGCACGGGGTTAGATACAGAGTAAAACACCCTCTACACTGTCCCCATCAAACACTCCCAGGACAGGTACAGCACGGGGTTAGATACAGAGCAAAGCTCCCTCTACACTGTCCCCATCAAACACTCCCAGGACAGGTACAGCACAGGGTTAGATACAGAGTAAAGCTCCCCCTACACTGTCCCCATCAAACACTCCCAGGGCAGGTACAGCACGGGGTTAGATACAGAGTAAAGCTCCCTCTACACACTGTCCCCATCAAACACTCCCAGGACAGGTACAGCACGGGGTTAGATACAGAGTAAAGCTCCCTCTACACTGTCCCCATCAAACACTCCCAGGACAGGTACAGCACGGGGTTAGATACAGAGTAAAGCTCCCTCTACACTGTCCCCATCAAACACTCCCCACCTCTCTGATTGTGTGAACTGCCTTGTTGAGCTGACGATGTGTTTTGTGCCCCCCCCCCCCCCCCCCCCCCCCTGCAGCAACCGCCTCCATCGCAGTCGTCGCTCCAGCGAGGCCTGCACACCTCCGCCCGTAGCGTGCTCTCCAACTTTGCCCAGGGGCCCCCGCTGCACGTGGCCAGCGGCCTGCTTGGCATGCCAGGTAAGCATGCAGTGCGGAGCGGAGCCCCGAGCCGAGGACGAAGGCCGTACTTCACCAGTCCAGGTAGACACACAACCCTCCATTGCAGCCAGCGCCGCTCAAACCTCCTCCCCACCTCCTTTCTCTTCTTGACTTCCGGAAGCTTCTCGAGACAGTGAAACCTGTAAATCCCGGACTCCCGCCCCCCCTTCCGACCAGCGCTCGGGGCAGAGAAATCGCTCTATTCCTCGGGGGGGGAACAGCAGCCGGCAAGCCTATGACCCCGGAGATAGGGCACTTTCTCAGCCGCAGTGCACGCTGGGTAAAAAAGGCACCATTGCTGCCAAGGGCAGTCACGCTAACCCGTGTCGCCCTGTGCATCCTCTGCAAGTGCTTGGCGTATGAAGCTATCGCCGGAGCAGTTTTGCTGATGCTATCTGGATTTCGTAGCCCGTGCGTGATATTGATTTTGACAAAGGTCCATCGTTACATGTTTCACTGTGCACGGGTTCCTGTGCGGCCCCCCCCGTGTTCAAGGGTTTGCAGTTCCAATTCTGCGCATCCCAGCTCGCCGAAGTCAGCGTCTTGCTGTCGCTGAAGGTCTGTCGTTGGTCGGGGGGGGGGGGGGGGGGCAGGGCGTACGTGGGTGAGGGTGCTGGGGTGCAAGGAGGAAGAGACGAAGGGAGCTCCTGTCTGCCCGCTAGGAAATGCGGGTCAGCCGGGAGGCGGTGAGGGCGGGGCAGTTTGGAAACCGGCTCGCTCAATGAGTTGCCGGGCGCTGGACGCGATTCATCTCCGGCCACATCGAAGCCAGTACCAGGGGGGCCCCCAGCAGCTTTCCATTAACCCCGACGCCCCGGGAAAAGGGCCCCAAATAACGCCCGCGTCGATAGAAAGTTGCGGATATCCCGGATTAGTGCAGTGAACACCACCTCAAGGTGTATTCACAGATCAGGTTGTGGAGTCTTCATTGAATGTAAAAATAGATAAGTCCCCTGGGCCAGATGGGATTTATCCTAGGATTCTCTGGGAAGCCAGGGAGGAGATTGCAGAGCCTTTATCCTTGATCTTTATGTCGTCTTTGTCGACAGGAATAGTGCCGGAAGACTGGAGGATAGCAAATGTCCCCTTGTTCAAGAAGGGCAGTAGAGACAACCCTGGTAATTATAGACCTGTGAGCCTTACTTCGGTTGTGGGTGAAATGTTGGAAAAGGTTATAAGAGATCGGGTTTATAATCATCTTGAAAAGAACAAGTTGATTAGCGATAGTCAACACGGTTTTGTGAAGGGTAGGTCATGCCTCATAAACCTTATTGAGTTTTTTGAGAAGGTGACCAAACAGGTGGATGAGGGTAAAGCGGTTGATGTGGTGTATATGGATTTCAGTAAGGCGTTTGATAAGGTTCTACACGGTAGGCTATTGCAGAAAATAAGGAAGTATGGGATTGAAAGCGATTTCGCGGTTTGGATCAGTAATTGGCTAGCTGAAAGAAGACAGAGGGTGGTGGTTGATGTCAAATGTTCATCCTGGAGTTCAGTTACTAGTGGTGTACCGCAAGGATCTGTTTTGGGGCCACTGCTGTTTGTCATTTTTATAAATGACCTAGAAGAGGGTGTAGAAGGATGGGTTAGTAAATTTGCAGATGACACAAAGGTCGGTGGAGTTGTGGATAGTGCTGAAGGATGTTATAGGATACAGAAGGACATAGATAAGCTGCAGAGCTGGGCTGAGAGGTGGCAGATGGAGTTTAATGCGGAAAAGTGTGAGGTGGTTCACTTTGGAAGGAGTAACAGGAATGCAGAGTACTGGGCTAATGGCAAGATTCTTGGTAGTGTGGATGAACAGAGAGATCTCGGCATCCAGGTACATAAATCCCTGAAAGTTGCCACCCAGGTTAATAGGGCTGTTAAGAAGGCATATGGTGTGCTAGCCTTTATCAGCACGGGGATTGAGTTTCGGAGCCACAAGGTCATGCTGCAGTTGTACATAACTCTGGTGCGGCCGCACCTGGAGTACTGCATGCAGTTCTGGTCACCACATTATAGGAAGGATGTGGAAGCTTTGGAAAGGGTTCAGAGGAGATTTACTAGGATGTTGCCTGGTATGGAGGGAAGGTCTTACGAGGAAAGGCTCAGGGACTTGAGGTTGTTTCCGTTAGAGAGGAGAAGGCTGAGAGGTGACTTAATAGAGACATATAAGATAGTCAGAGGGTTAGATAGGGTGGACAGTTTTCTCGGATGGTGATGACCAACACGAGGGGACATAGCTTTAAATTGAGGGGTGAGAGATATAGGACAGATGTCAGAGGCAGTTTCTTTACTCAGAGAGTAGTAGGGGTGTGGAACGCCCTGCCTGCAACAGTAGTAGACTCGCCAACTTTAAGGGCATTTAAGTGGTCCCTGGATAGACATATGGATGAAAATGGAATAGCGTAGGTCAGATAGGCTTCAGATGGTTTCACAGGTCGGCGCAACATCGAGGGCCGAAGGGCCCGTACTGCGCTGTAATGTTCTATGTTCTATGAATGGCTGTCCCTGGGAGGGTGGGGCTGGGGGGGGGAAGCAGGGTAATCCCACGGTGACCCCACGGTCACAGGGTTACGGTGAAGCTCCGCAGTTGGGAACGCTTCTTCGAAGGGCTCTTTAACCCCCGCCGGTCTCTCATTCGGCTGATGGAACCCGGGCCTTTCTGTCCAGATTAAATCGCCTCCCTGACCCCTGGGCAGTGCCGGCCGGGGCTTCCCCTCAGCCTCCAGTGAGCCCTGGCCTCAGATGGCGGGCTGCGCTGTGAAGAATATCCAGGCCGAAGAGCCAGCTGGGTGCGACGGGGGGGGGGGGAGTGTATGTACTCTAGTGGGACTGGGATCTTGGGGAAGAAACGCGGGCCACTCGGAACACCGGCAAGCGGTGGCGATGGGGACACGGCTTCCTGGTGTCCCCGCTGACAGGGGCGCACCACGCAAACCGATCGCTCTTCTAACAAACCCTCCCCCCCCCCCCCCCCCTCCGCCCCTCTTCTTTGTGCTCCATCCCTCCCCGCCTCGTGGTCCAGTTCTCCCACCTTAATCTTGTTTCCCTTTTGCAGGGGTCAACATGGCTTACATGAACGCCGGGGTCGGAGGTCAGAAGGGGTCGACTCTGGCAGACCGCCAGCGGGAGTACCTGTTGGACATGATCCCGCCCAGGCCTATCTCGCAGTCTGTCAGCACACAGAAGTGAAGAGCTGGCCCCGTCGCATGCAGTGCCTGTACTGGTGCCTAGTTACTTAACCCGTCGCTTTCGGGGAGCCGACCGCCCCCCCCCTCCTCCTCTCCTCCCCCCCCCCCCCCCCCTCCCAATATTATTGTACTCTGTCTGTTGCTAACTTTGTTGTCAGGCTGGTGGGGCGGATTCCTCCGGCCAATTGCAGTTCACACCGGGTGTCAGACTCTGGAAACGTGCGCCTGCGCGCGGGCATGAGGTGCTCCCCGGCGCCTCCCCATGGCTGAAGTAAAGTCGCCATAGTCCCAGAATGCCAGGTGCCGCTGAAACATTTCGAGGGCAGGAGAGCTGACTGGGCTTAACCGGATTTAACCTGGGGGGGGGGGGGGGGGGGCGGGCGATGTCACGGCATCCCAGGGGCCGGATTTGAGACGGCGGGGGCCTTCGTGGATGAACCCCTTGGAAACCGCCTGCCGACTACGTTAACCGCTCCGCTGTTTGGCGCAAGGCCAGCTGAGGGTCAGTGAGGGGGCGTACTGCCCCCCACCTTTGTTTGTTTGTTTGACACGCCCGGGGGGGGGGGGGGGGGGGGGGCTTTCGTCCCGATCTTTCTGAGGCCCCTCCCCCCCCGTCCCGCTCGGGGAGACTCGTATTGGCCGTTCAAAAAAAAAAGAAAGATATATTGTGGTACTGAGGCGCCGCCACTAGGTGGCAATGGCACGTGTGTTTGAGAGCTGTGTGTGTGTATTAAGCCCCACCCCCACGCTCGCCGCGCACGCTCTCAGCTGCCTCCCACCCCCCCTCTCGATAATCCTGCTCAACCAGTGCCCTTAAAGCTTGGTTTGTGTGCAGGAGGCGGCCAGGGCCCTGAACCCTCGAAACCGGAGACAAACCCCCCCCCCCCCCCCCCCAACCCTTCAATCGCCCATCAACCTGACTGGTTGCATTCGCTTCCCTGTGTCAGCCTCCCCCCCCTCCCCCGGGGAGGAGTTGGGGGGGGGGGGGGGGGGGGGGGAAAGAGTTGGTGGCCGGTCGATGGGGGGGGGGGGGGGGGGCGTGCCAGCCGGTCAGGAGTGCTGCTGCTCGGTTGGGGGCAGCAGTGGGGGAGGGCGGGCTGTCCGCCCGTCCAATCACGGAGCGCCCACGCCGGTGCCACCTCCCACTGCCGAATAGCTGGCCGAGACAGACTGCCGGAGCGCTGTCAGATATTGTAAAGGGGGCTGTGTTAGATTTGGGGAGGGGGTTGTGGGGGGGGGGGGGATTATGTGATCCTGGGGGATCGGGGGGGAGGAGGGGGGGGGGGAGTCTATGATCCTGGGAGATTGGATCACTGGAGGAGTTACTTGAATTTGTGGGCTCCCGTTTATTTGGGGTTTTTTTTGCGACGGGGGGGGGGGGGGGGGGGAAATTAATTTTTCTTATTTATTGCCCGTGTGGGTGTGACCCACCATCCCGGGAACCTTCCAGCCGGACCCCACCCTTCCATCCCAAACCCCTGCCCCTCACAGCTCTCGGTGGGGGGGGGGGGGGGGGGGGGGGGGGGTGATGGTTGGTGTCAGCGGGATGCTGCAGCGGTGGGAAAGAGGGTGGGGAGAGTGGTGGAGGGGGAGTCACGGGGGGAGGGGGGGGCGCATTGTGGCCATTTTGCGACCAGCTGATTTGTTTACCAGTGTGTGTGTGAGACAGTGTGTGTGTGAGACAGTGTGTGTGTGAGACAGTGTGTGTGTGAGACAGTGTGTGTGTGAGACAGTGTGTGTGTGAGACAGTGTGTGTGTGAGACAGTGTGTGTGAGACAGTGTGTGTGAGACAGTGTGTGTGAGACAGTGTGTGTGTGAGACAGTGTGTGTGTGAGACAGTGTGTGTGTGAGACAGTGTGTGTGTGAGACAGTGTGTGTGTGAGACAGTGTGTGTGTGAGACAGTGTGTGTGTGTGAGACAGTGTGTTGTGAGACAGTGTGTTGTGAGTGTTGTGTGTGAGACAGTGTGTGTGTGAGACAGTGTGTGTGTGAGACTGAGTGTGTGTGTGAGACTGTGTGTGTGTGAGACAGTGTGTGTGTGAGACTGAGTGTGTGTGTGAGACTGTGTGTGTGTGAGACTGTGTGTGTGTGAGACTGTGTGTGTGTGAGACTGTGTGTGTGTGAGACAGTGTGTGTGTGAGACAGCGTGTGTGTGAGACAGCGTGTGTGTGAGACAGCGTGTGTGTGAGACAGCGTGTGTGTGAGACAGCGTGTGTGTGAGACAGCGTGTGTGTGAGACAGCGTGTGTGTGAGACAGCGTGTGTGTGAGACAGCGTGTGTGTGAGACAGCGTGTGTGTGAGACAGCGTGTGTGTGAGACAGCGTGTGTGTGAGACAGCGTGTGTGTGAGACAGCGTGTGTGTGAGACAGCGTGTGTGTGAGACAGCGTGTGTGTGAGACAGCGTGTGTGTGAGACAGCGTGTGTGTGAGACAGCGTGTGTGTGAGACAGCGTGTGTGTGAGACAGCGTGTGTGTGAGACAGCGTGTGTGTGTGGCACTGTGTGTGTGTGTGTGGCACTGTGTGTGTGTGTGTGGCACTGTGTGTGTGGCACTGTGTGTGTGTGTGTGGCACTGTGTGTGTGGCACTGTGTGTGTGGCACTGTGTGTGTGTGTGTGGCACTGTGTGTGTGTGTGGCACTGTGTGTGTGTGTGTGGCACTGTGTGTGTGTGGCACTGTGTGTGTGTGTGTGGCACTGTGTGTGTGTGTGGCACTGTGTGTGTGTGTGTGTGGCACTGTGTGTGTGTGTGTGTGGCACTGTGTGTGTGTGTGTGTGGCACTGTGTGTGTGTGGCACTGTGTGTGTGGCACTGTGTGTGTGTGTGTGGCACTGTGTGTGTGTGTGTGCACTGTGTGTGTGTGTGCACTGTGTGTGTGTGTGTGTGGCACTGTGTGTGTGGCACTGTGTGTGTGTGTGTGGCACTGTGTGTGTGTGTGTGGCACTGTGTGTGTGTGGCACTGTGTGTGTGTGTGTGCACTGTGTGTGTGTGTGGCACTGTTGTGTGTGTGTGTGGCTGTGTGTGTGTGTGTGTGGCACTGTGTGTGTGTGGCACTGTGTGTGTGTGGCACTGTGTGTGTGTGTGTGTGGCACTGTGTGTGTGTGTGGCACTGTGTGTGTGGCACTGTGTGTGTGTGTGTGTGGCACTGTGTGTGTGTGTGTGGCACTGTGTGTGTGTGTGGCACTGTGTGTGTGTGTGTGCACTGTGTGTGTGTGTGTGTGTGGCACTGTGTGTGTGTGTGTGGCACTGTGTGTGTGTGTGTGCGTGTGGGGCTGTGTGTGTGTGGTGTGTGGCACTGTGTGTGTGTGTGGCACTGTGTGTGTGTGTGGCTGTGTGCGTGTGGGGCTGTGTGTGTGTGTTGTGTGTGTGGCACTGTGTGTGTGTGGCACTGTGTGTGTGTGTGGCACTGTGTGTGTGTGTGTGTGGCACTGTGTGTGTGTGTGTGTGGCACTGTGTGTGTGTGTGTGCACTGTGTGTGTGTGTGGCACTGTGTGTGTGCACTGTTGTGTGTGTGTGTGGCACTGTGTGTGTGGCACTGTGTGTGTGTGTGTGTGTGGCACTGTGTGGTGTGTGTGTGGCACTGTGTGTGTGTGGCACTGTGTGTGTGTGTGTGGCACTGTGTGTGTGTGTGGCACTGTGTGTGTGTGGCACTGTTGTGTGTGTGGCACTGTGTGTGGCACTGTTGTGTGTGTGTGTGGCACTGTGTGTGTGGCACTGTTGTGTGTGTGGCACTGTGTGTGGCACTGTGTGTGTGTGTGTGGCACTGTGTGTGTGTGTGTGTGGCACTGTGTGTGTGTGTGTGGCACTGTGTGTGTGGCACTGTGTGTGTGTGTGGCACTGTTGTGTGTGTGTGTGGCACTGTGTGTGTGGCACTGTGTGTGTGGCACTGTGTGTGTGTGTGTGGCACTGTGTGTGTGCACTGTGTGTGTGTGTGTGTGGCACTGTGTGTGTGTGTGTGGCACTGTGTGTGTGTGTGTGTGGCACTGTGTGTGTGGCTGTGTGTGTGTGTGTGTGGCACTGTGTGTGTGTGTGTGTGTGGCACTGTGTGTGTGGCACTGTGTGTGTGTGTGTGTGGCACTGTGTGTGTGTGTGTGTGTGGCACTGTGTGTGTGTGTGTGGCACTGTGTGTGTGTGTGTGTGTGGCACTGTGTGTGTGTGTGTGTGGCACTGTTGTGTGTGTGTGGCACTGTTTGTGTGTGTGTGTGTGGCACTGTTGTGTGTGTGTGTGGCACTGTGTGTGTGGCACTGTGTGTGTGTGTGTGTGGCACTGTGTGGTGTGGTGGCACTGTGTTGTGTGTGTGTGTGGCACTGTGTGTGTTGTGTGTGTGTGTGTGGCACTGTGTGTGTGTGTGTGGCACTGTGTGTGTGGCACTGTTGTGTGTGTGTGTGGCACTGTGTGTGTGGCACTGTGTGTGTGTGTGTGGCACTGTTGTGTGTGTGTGTGGCACTGTGTGTGTGGCACTGTGTGTGTGGCACTGTGTGTGTGTGTGTGTGTGGCACTGTGTGTGTGGCACTGTGTGTGTGTGTGTGTGTGGCACTGTGTGTGTGTGTGTGTGGCACTGTGTGTGTGTGTGTGTGGCACTGTGTGTGTGGCTGTGTGTGTGTGTGTGTGGCACTGTGTGTGTGTGTGTGTGTGGCACTGTGTGTGTGGCACTGTGTGTGTGTGTGTGGCACTGTGTGTGTGGCACTGTGTGTGTGTGTGTGTGTGTGGCACTGTGTGTGTGTGTGTGGCACTGTGTGTGTGTGTGTGTGTGGCACTGTGTGTGTGTGTGTGGCACTGTTGTGTGTGTGTGTGGCACTGTTGTGTGTGTGTGTGTGTGGCACTGTTGTGTGTGTGTGTGGCACTGTGTGTGTGGCACTGTGTGTGTGTGTGTGTGTGGCACTGTGTGTGTGTGTGGCACTGTGTGTGTGTGTGTGTGTGGCACTGTGTGTGTGTGTGTGTGTGTGTGTGTGGCACTGTGTGTGTGTGTGTGTGTGGCACTGTGTGTGTGTGTGTGTGTGTGTGGGGCTGTGTGTGTGTGTGTGTGTGTGGCACTGTGTGTGTGTGTGTGTGTGTGGCTCTGTGTGTGTGTGTGGGGCTGTGTGTGTGTAGGTGAGTCTTTCCTCTTCGCCTCCCTCCCAGTTCCCCCTCCCAGTTCCCCCTCCCAGTTCCCCCTCCCAGTTCCCCCTCCCAGTTCCCCCTCCCAGTTCCCCCTCCCAGTTCCCCCTCCCAGTTCCCCCTCCCAGTTCCCCCTCCCCTTCTCCCCCTCGGCGTTGAGCTCTGCAGCTTCACCTAAAGCCGGCCGCGGAGTTCACTTTGCCACAGTTTGTGTAAAGGCTGCAGATTGGTACCAGGTTCGAGGGTGGAACGGCCCCACCCCTGGGGTCTGGCAACTGTGCAGCTAAATTCCCCTTTTGAAGTTGGCTCGCAGGCAGTGGGGGGCGGTTTAGGGACTGGGTCGGCGGTTTTGCTGGGGGTGGGGTGGGGGGGAGGGGCGGGGAGGTGCCGGTGGTAAGCGCGGTCTGTTTGCAAATCCCGCAGCAGCCGGTTCCGGAACGTTCTGAGCGACTGGGAACGGGCAGGCAGCTCCCACTGCCCCCCTCGCCCGGGCCGGCCGAGCTCCTGCCACCCCTCACCCACCGGCTTGCCCCCGAGTGAAGGGGCCTGTGAGCTACCTATCACGTGTACTTGTTGTGGGGGGGGGGGGGCATTTATTGTATATTAAAAAAAAGTCTAGTTACTCTACAAGAGGTTTGCCAGCGAGTTACTGACCTTCTGTCTCACAGGACCAGCCCTGGGTCAGCTGGTGTCTGTCACTCTGTCTCTGTCTCTCTCTCTGTCTCTGTCTCTCTCTCTGTCTCTGTCTCTCTCTCGCTCTGTCACTCTCTCTCTGTCTCTCTCTCTCTCTCTCTCGCTCTGTCTCTCTCTCTCTCTCTCTCTGTCTCTCTCTCTCTGTCTCTCTCTCTCTCTCTGTCTCTCTCTCTCTCTCTGTCTCTCTCTCTCTGTCTCTCTCTCTCTCTCTGTCACTCTCTCTCTCTCTCTCTCTGTCTCTCTCTCTCTCTCTGTCTCTCTCTCTCTCTGTCTCTCTCTCTCTCTGTCTCTCTCTCTGTCTCTGTCTCTCTCTCGCTCTGTCACTCTCTCTCTGTCTCTCTCTCGCTCTGTCTGTCTCTCTCTCTCTCTCTCGCTCTGTCTCTCTCTCTCTCTCTCTCTCTGTCTCTCTCTCTCTGTCTCTCTCTCTCTCTCTGTCTCTCTCTCTCTGTCTCTCTCTCTCTCTCTGTCACTCTCTCTCTCTCTCTCTCTGTCTCTCTCTCTCTCTCTGTCTCTCTCTCTCTCTGTCTCTCTCTCTCTGTCTCTCTCTCTCTCTGTCTCTCTCTCTCTCTGTCTCTCTCTGTCTCTCTCTGTCTCTCTCTCTGTCTCTCTCTCTGTCTCTCTCTCTGTCTCTCTCTCTGTCTCTCTCTCTGTCTCTCTCTCTGTCTCTGTCTCTCTCGCTGTCTCTCTCTCTCTCTGTCTCTCCTCTCTCTCTGTCTCTCCCTCTCTCTCTGTCTCTATCTCTCTGACTCTATCTCTCTGTGTCTCTATCTCTCTGTCTCTCTCTGTCTCGTCTCTCTCCCTCCCTCCCTCTCTCCCTCCCTCTCTCTCTCTCTCCCTCTCTCTCCCCGTAGTCCCTTGCCGTCTCTCCCAGTGCTGAGGGAGTGCAGCTCTCGTCGGAGGTGAACCGGACGTTAAACGCAGGCCCCGTCTGCCCCCTCCGGTGGACGTTAAAGATCCCTATTGTAAAGAAGATGAGGAATTGTGAAGGGTGGGGGGGGGGGGGGTGGGGGAGGTTGGGTGGGGGGGGGGGGGATTGGCCCGCGAGGGAGGGGTCTCGTTGATTTACCGAGCAAAAATATGTTTGCGAGGGGGGCTGAGAGATCGCCCGAATGCCCCTCAAAGGGGGGGGGGGGGGGGGGGGGGGGCGTCGTCCTTTCGGAGGTTGGTGGGGATAGGGTTGAGATCTCGGCCTGGGGCGCAGTTGACCCGCGTGTCGACCGGGCTGCGTTTCGCTACGTCCCAGGAGCCGGAACACGTTGGCTGGGCGAGCGGGGAGGGGTGAAGGGATCGGAGGCTCCTCATCCCCTCTGGGAGGCCGGATGGGAATGTCGTCTGGTTGGGGCCTACGAGAGGAGGCTCCGCCGGCAACCCCTCCGTCCCACTCGAGCGGCGTGGAGATCCCGCAAGGGCGTGGTCGCGGAGTGCTGACCAGCGCAGGGTGTTGAAACCGGCGGACGGAACGATGAGGAGGGGGAGGGGAGAAGAACAAGTTTCCCCCACCCCTCCCCCCCGATGAGAACCATCCCCGCCCTCCGAAACCCCGTGTCCTTTCTGTCTCAATTTGTGCAATTAGAAGCCATGTCGACGCAAGGTGCACCTGATATTCCCCCTCGCTCCCCGTGCGATACTGTACAGTCTTCCCCCTAACCCAGTGCGATACTGTACAGTCTTCCCCCTAACCCAGTGCGATACTGTACAGTCTTCCCCCTAACCCAGTGCGATGCATCAGGCTCGGTCACTGGGCTGTGTTCCGTGTTTACAGTTTAACTGGACATTCACAGTCCGGCTGGCATCTTTCCCTCACTCTCTCTAGCAAAACGCTGGGTTCAAACCCCCCTCCCTCCCCTTCTTATTTTTTAAATTTTAATTTAGGCGAATCTTTCTTCCGTGTATTATTTTTTTTTTTTAAAAAGACACAGAAAAGACCGACATTTCCGTAGGTTGGTGAGGTTGCTGCGCTTGTTTTATTATTTTGTATTGTGCTGGATCTGTGTAATCTGCATTGTATTAAATATGTTATATACCCCATGGGGAATCGAACCTGCCAAGTAAGGGTCATCCAATGACTGAGAACTGAGCGAGTTTTTCAACAAAACCTTTGTAATATTTATGACTTATAGGTTGTGTTTAATGAGGAACAAGTGGAACCTCTTTCAGCGAGATGTGTATGTGCTAATAAACTTATCAGGTGATTATATCTGACTGGAGTTTCCTTCCTTCTGTCTCGCGAGGGGCGTACGCCCAGCGCAGTTCCCTCCGTTTCGGGCTCACCCATCGGTCAATCGGGAGTGGGGTTTTTTTTTAAAATAAATCTTTTTATTGGTATTTTCAAGAATTATGAGCAATTGTGTACATTGCTGGTCGCGTTCGTGTCTTTTCCATTTAGAACATAAGAACTAGGAGCAGGAGTCGGCCATCTGGCCCCTCGAGCCTGCTCCGCCATTCAATGAGATCATGGCTGATCTTTTGTGGACTCAGCTCCACTTTCCGGCCCGAACACCATAATCCTTAATCCCTTTATTCTTCAAAAAACTATCCATCTTTACCTTAAAAACATGTAATGAAGGAGCCTCAACTGCTTCACTGGGCAAGGAATTCCATAGATTCACAACCCTTTGGGTGAAGAAGTTCCTCCTAAACTCAGTCCTAAATCTACTTCCCCTTATTTTGAGGCTATGCCCCCTAGTTCTGCTGTCACCCGCCAGTGGAAGCAACCTGCCCGCATCTATCCTATCTATTCCCTTCATAATTTTAAATGTTTCTATAAGATCCCCCCTCATCCTTCTAAATTCCAACGAGTACAGTCCCAGTCTACTCAACCTCTCCTCATAATCCAACCCCTTCAGCTCTGGGATTAACCTAGTGAATCTCCTCTGCACACCCTCCAGTGCCAGTATGTCCTTTCTCAAGTAAGGAGACCAAAACTGAACACAATACTCCAGGTGTGGCCGCACTAACACCTTATACAATTGCAACATAACCTCCCTAGTCTTAAACTCCATCCCTCTAGCAATGAAGGACAAAATTCCATTTGCCTTAATCACCTGTTGCACCTGTAAACCAACCTTCTGTGACTCATGCACTAGCACACCCAAGTCTCTCTGCACAGCGGCATGCTTTAATATTTTATCGTTTAAATAATCCCGTTTGCTGTTATTCCTACCAAAATGGATAACTTCACATTTGTCAACATTGTATTCCATCTGCCAGACCCTAGCCCATTCGCTTAACCTATCCAAATCCCTCTGCAGACTTCCAGTATCCTCTGCACTTTTCGCTTTACCACTCATCTTAGTGTCATCTGCAAACTTGGACACATTGCCCTTGGTCCCCAACTCCAAATCATCTATGTAAATTGTGAACAATTGTGGGCCCAATATGGATCCCTGAGGGACACCACTAGCTACCGATTGCCAACCAGAGAAACACCCATTAATTCCCACTCTTTGCTTTCTATTAATTAACCAATCCTCTATCCATGCTACTACTTTACCCTTAATGCCATGCATCTTTATCTTATGCAGCAACCTTTTGTGTGGCACCTTGTCAAAGGCTTTCTGGAAATCCAGATATACCACATCCCCGTTATCTACTGCACTGGTAATGTCCTCAAAAAATTCCACTAAATTAGTTAGGCATGACCTGCCCTTTATGAACCCATGCTGCGTCTGCCCAATGGGACAATTTCTATCCAGATGCCTCGCTATTTCTTCCTTGATGATAGATTCCAGCATCTTCCCTACTACCGAAGTTAAGCTCACTGGCCTATAATTTCCTGTTTTCTGCCTACCTCCTTTTTTAAACAGTGGTGTCACATTTGCTAATTTCCAATCCACCGGGACCACCCCAGAGTCTAGTGAATTTCGGTAAATTATCACTAGTGCATCTGCAATTTCCCTAGCCATCTCTTTTAGCACTGTGGGATGCATTCCATCAGGGCCAGGAGACTTGTCTACCTTTAGCCCCATTAGCTTGCCCATCACTACCTCCTTAGTGATAACAATCCTCTCAAGGTCCTCACCTGTCATAGCCTCATTTCTATCAGTCGCTGGCATGTTATTTGTGTCTTCCACTGTGAAGACCGACCCAAAAAACCTGTTCAGTTCCTCAGCCATTTCTTCATTTCCCATTATTAAAACTCCCTTCTCATCCTCTAAAGGACCAATATTTACCTTAGCCACTCTTTTTTGTTTTATATATTTGTAAAAACTTTTACTGTCTGTTTTTATATTCTGAGCAAGTTTACTCTCATACTCTATCTTACTCTTCTTTATAGCTTTTTTAGTAGCTTTCTGTTGCCCCCTAAAGATTTCCCAGTCCTCTAATCTCCCAGCAATCTTTGCCACTTTATATGCTTTTTCCTTCAATTTGATACTCTCCCTTATTTCCTTAGATATCCACGGTCGATTTTCCCTCTTTCTTCCGTCCTTCCTTTTTGTTGGTATAAACCTTTGCTGAGCACTGTGAAAAATCGCTTGGAAGGTTCTCCACTGTTCCTCAACTGTTCCACCATAAAGTCTTAGCTCCCAGTCTACCGTAGCTAGTTCTTCTCTCATCCCCTTGTAATCTCCTTTGTTTAAACACAAAACACTAGTATTTGATTTTACTTTCTCACCCTCCATCTGTATTTTAAATTCCACCATATTGTGATCGCTCCTTCCGAGAGGATCCCTAACTATGAGATCATGAATCAATCCTGTCTCATTACACAGGACAAGATCTAGGACCGCTTGTTCCCTCGTAGGTTCCATTACATACTGTTCTAGGAAACTATCGCGGATACATTCTATAAACTCCTCCTCAAGGTTGCCTTGACCGACCTGGTTAAACCAATCGACATGTAGATTAAAATCCCCCATGATAACTGCGGTACCATTTCTACATGCATCAGTTATTTCTTTGTTTATTGCCTGCCCCACCATAACGTTACTATTTGGTGGCCGATCGACTACTCCTATCAGTGACTTTTTCGCCTTACTATTCCTGATTTCCACCCAAATGGATTCAACCTTATCCTCCATAGCCCCGATGTCACCCCTTACTATTGCCCGGATGTCATCCTTAAATAACAGAGCAACGCCACCTCCCTTACCATCCACTCTGTCCTTCCGAATAGTTTGATACCCTCGGATATTTAACTCCCAGTCGTGACCATCCTTTAACCATGTTTCAGTAATGGCCACTAAATCATAATCATAGAGTGGATAGTGTTGCTATATTTATCTGGTTCTAAATACAGCGGTCAACATGGTCGCTTTCCTTAATCCTAATTACCTTTGCTCTAGAGTGGCCAGGTATCTCTCGATACCGCAACAAGGTTCAAACCCGAATACTGATCAAAGAACTAATGCCGGTTAGTTAGTTCAAAGTCAATACTATTTATTTACACGCACAGTAATATCTACTCATGCACAAATACCACAAACTAAACTATCTCTAACACTAACGCCTATACTTAACTTCGGGCGCCCACTCAGTCAGAGGAACAATGGCCGTTGTTCCGATCTGAGGCTGTTGGGTATGAAGAGGTAGCAGGAGAAGAGCTAAGGTCGTCCGTCTGGTAGCGAGCGTTGACCTTGGACTCATTCGCTTCTGGTGCAGCTGGTGGATGGGTCTCTCCGCTTCGAGAGCCGAGACCAAGAGAGCGATTCTCTCTCGGGGGCTTCTTATACCCGAAGGGGGGGGGGGGGGGGGGGCGGGCCTCGAACTTGGCCCCGATTAATTGGGCCGTACCTTGATCACTCGTATTGATCTCGACCAATGAAGGGGTGGGTGCCCTGATGGCTGGGCGTGTCCTAGGTGGCCGTTGGCCTGGCTTTGTGTGTGTCTTTCTGGTGCTGGGCTGTCTGGAGCCAGATCGCTTGCTTGAGTGTCTCTCCTTTGCTCCCGGAGATGGCCCATCAATATGCTAATTGATCCCCAGTTTCAGTCTCGTCTGGGAGTTGCCTTCCCAATACGCATCCAGGCTCTGTGCCTGCTTTCCTGACATTGTCCATATTTCCCTACAGTCATTGCGATCATCCATTTTGTTTTCTGGAAGTAGCCATCCCAGATGGCTACAATAGTCAGAAGCTTTTCCCCAGGGTAGAGGGGTCAATTACTAGGGGGCATAGGTTTAAGGTGCGAGGGGCAAGGTTTAGAGGAGATTTACGAGGCAAGTTTTTTACACAGAGGGTAGTGGGTGCCTGGAACTCGCTGCCGGAGGAGGTGGTGGAAGCAGGGACGATAGTGACCTTTAAGGGGCATCTTGACAAATACATGAATAGGATGGGAATAGAGGGATACGGACCCAGGAAGTGTAGAAGGTTTTAGGTCAGACGGGCAGCATGGTCGGCACAGGCTTGGAGGGCCGAAGGGCCTGTTCCTGTGCTGAACTTTTCTTTGATCTTTATTATAACTCCATTGGCGGACAAACTAATCATGGTGTTCGTATGGGGAGGGAACAATGCTAGGATCCCAAAGAAGGTCCTCCCGAACCTACAATTCTACCACTGGGCGGTGACGGCCAAGCGAATAAGGGGATGGATCCAGGAGCCAGAAGCCGAGTGGGTGCGTGCGGAGGAGGCCTCCTGCATGGGGACCTCCCTCCGGGCCCTTGCTACGGCAGCACTCCCATCCCCACCCAAAAAACACTCCAGCAGCCCAGTGGTGACAGCCACCCTCCAATCCTGGAACCAACTGCGGCAGCAATTTGGCCTGACCAAAATGTCGGACAAGGCTCCCATCTGCAACAACCATAGGTTCACACCAGCACTGACCGACGCCACCTTCAAAAGGTGGAGGCAGGACGGGGGGACACTGACAGTCAGGGACCTATACACGGACGGCAGGATCGCAACAATGGACGAACTAATAGAGAAATTCCGGCTAGCCAGGGGGAACGAGCTAAGGTACCTGCAGCTCAAAAACTTCCTACGAAAGGAGACGAGGACGTACCTACAACCGCCACGACAGACACTACTGGAAGACCTACTGGACGCAAGCATACTAGACAAAGGAAACTAGTGACATGTATGACCGACTGATAGAAAGGGCCTACACCGTACTGGACGCACCAAGAAGGAAATGGGAGGACGACCTGGGGATGGAGATAGGGTGGGGACTCTGGAGCGAAGCACTGCATAGGGTCAACTCCACCTCCACGTGCGCAAGGCTCAGCCTGACGCAACTAAAAGTGGTACATAGAGCCCACTTAACGAGAAACCGTATGAGTAGGTTCTTCCCGGAGGTGGAAGACAGATGTGAACGGTGCCAGAGAGGCCCGGCCAACCACGCCCACATGTTCTGGTCTTGCCCCAGACTTGTGGAGTACTGGACAGCCTTCTTCGAGGCTATGTCCAAAGTGGTGGGGGTGAGGGTGGAGCCATGCCCGATAGTGGCGGTCTTCGGCGTTTCAGAACAGCCAGATCTATTCCTGGGGAGGAGGGTGGACGCCCTTGCCTTTGCCTCCCTGATCGCCCGCCGTAGAATCCTGTTCGGCTGGCGGCCAGCAGCACCGCCCAGAGCTGCAGACTGGCTGTCCGACCTCTCGGAATCTCTCCAAATGGAGAAAATCAAATTCGCCATCCGTCCGAGGGTCAGACGACGGCTTCCACAGAACGTGGGAGCCATTCACGCGACTGTTCCGGGACCTGTTTGCGGCCAACGGACAAGAGGAAGTATAGCCGGGTAGCCAAGAATCAGGGGAAAGTAGTCAAGAATCAGAGGAAAGTAGCTAAGGCATGAAAGGGAGAGAGAGGACGGGAGGGAGGTTGCTGCTGTTGAGCTGGTGCACAATACCCTACCAGTTATTCTATTTTATTTTTATTGTATTTTTTTTAACTATGTACTATTTTCTTCTCTTTGGTATTGGGTGTGCCCTTCTCTTCTATATATGTGTGTGTATATATATATATTATATATATATATATGTTTCTTATCCTGTGTACATAATGGTAATTATACCTTGTTCAAAAACTCAATAAAAAACATTTATAAAAAACAAAAATTATACTCCATTGGCCACTCACCTAACTAATTACGTCTCCTTGCTTCCATACATCCTCTTCACATCTTACTGTCCTCCCTATCTTTGTGTCGTCAGCAAATTCAGCAACCGTTGCACCTTGGCTCGCTTCATCCAGGCCGACGATTGCCCCCGGATTGCTTTACCCTTTCCCGGCTCCTACCGGACTCAGGTCGCCATGGAGACAGGTTTGGGGCCCAGTTGTTCCTCGGAGCCTCTCTTTCTCCCCCCAACCCCACCCCGTCCTCACAGCTCCCTGTGACTCGGGGAAATGGTTATTCCCGGGCGTTGTGCCTCCGTCCGGATCACCCCCTCTCGTCTCCCAGTCCAGGGATCTTCAGTTCAAAGGCCACCCCCATCCAAAGACTTGGCTTATCCAGGCCGGCCCTCACAGTACCGGAGAACCAGAGGAAGTAGCTGAGGTCATTAATGAGTATTTTGCATCGGCATTCACAAAGGAGAGGGGCCCATTGATTGGTGGTGTCTCGGAGGGATGTGTAAAAACTTTAGAACAGGTCTATATTGCGAGGGATAGGGCGGCATGTGGCGCAGTGGTTAGCACTGGGGCTGCGGCGCTGAGGTCCCAGGTTCGAATCCCGGCCCTGGGTCACTGTCCGTGTGGAGTTTGCACATTCTCCCCGTGTCTGGGTGGGTTTCGCCCCCACAACCCAAAGATGTGCAGGGTAGGTGGATTGGCCGCGCTAAATTGCCCCTTAACTGGAAAAGAAAAATAATTGGGTACTATAAATTTATCTTTAAAAAACCAACAAACAAAAGATAAAAGGCAGCACGGTAGCACAAGTGGATAGCACTGTGGCTTCACGGCGCCAGGGTCCCAGGTTCGATTCCCGGCTGGGTCACTGTCTGTGCGCAGTCTGCACGTTCTCCCCGTGTGTGCGTGGGTTTCCTCCAGGTGCTCCGGTTTCCTCCCACAGTCCAAAGACGTGCAGGTTAGGTGGATTGGCCGTGATAAATTGCCCTAAGAGTCCAAAAAAGGTTAGGAGGGGTTACGGGGATAGGGTGCAAGTGAGGGCTTAAGTGGGTCAGTCCTGACTCAAAGGGCCGAATGGCCTCCTGCACTGTACTATATTACGAGGGAGGAAGCGTTCGATGCGTCAAATAGCATTACGGTAGACAACTCCCCAGGGCCAGATGGCATCTATTCGAGATTACTGAGAGAGACGAGATGAAATGGCTGGGCCTCTGACAGAAACCTTTGTATCCTCATTGGCCACAGGTGAGATCCCAGAGGATTGGAGGATAGCCAATGTTGTCCCGTTATTTAAGAAGGGTTGCAAGGATAACCTGGGTAATTATTGGCCGGTGAGTTTGACGTCAGCGATAGTGAAATTGTTGGAAAAGATTCTCAGAGATAGGATCTATGCACATTTGGAAGCGAATGGTCTCATTAGCGACAGACAGCACGGTTTTGTACGAGGGAGGTCAAGTCTCACTAATTTTATTGAGTTTTTTCAGGAGGTGACAGAAATGATTGACGAGGGAAGGGCTGTGGATGTTGTCTATATGGACTTTAGTAAAGCATTTGACAAGGTCCCTCATGACAGGCTGGTGCAAACGATTAACTCACATGGGGTCGGGGGTGAACTAGCTAGATGGATCCAGAACTGGCTTGGACATCGAAGACAGAGGGTAGCAGTGGGAGGGTGTTTTTCCAAATGGAGGTCTGTAACTAGTGGTGTTCCGCAGGGATCAGTTCTGGGACCTCTGCTCTTTGTAATATATATAAATGACTTGGAAGAAAGCGTAGCGGGTCTGATTAGCAAGTTTGCGGCTGATACTAAGATTGCAGGAGTTGCGGATGGTGATTTAGAACAGTACAGCACAGAACAGGCCCTTCGGCCCTCGATGTTGTGCCGAGCAATGATCACCCTACTCAAACTCACATATCCACCCTATACCCGCAACCCAACAACTTCCCCCTTAACCCTACTTTTTTTTAGGACACTACGGGCAATTTAGCACGGCCAATCCACCTAACCCGCACATCTTTGGACTGTGGGAGGAAACCGGAGCACCCGGAGGAAACCCACGCACACACGGGAGGACGTGCAGACTCCGCACAGACAGTGATCCAAGCCGGGAATCGAACCTGGGACCCTGGAGCTGTGAAGCATTGATGCTAACCACTATGCTACCGTGCTTCCCCTATGCTACCGTGCTTCCCAAATGATGAAGATTGTCAGAGAATACAGCAGGGTATAGATAGGCTGCAAAAGTGGGCAGAGAAATGGCAGATGGAGTTTAACCCGGACAAATGCGAGGTGATGAATTTTGGTCGATTCAATTCAGGTGGGAGCTATAAAATAAACAGGAGAACCATCAGGAGCAGAGAGACACAGCGAGATCTGGGCGAGCAGGTCCACAGATCCTTAAAAGTGGCAGCACAGGTGGAAATGGTGGTGAAGAAAGCATATGGCACGCTTGCCTTCATCGGACGGGGTATCGAGTATAAAAGCTCGAAAATTATGTTAAATAGAACGTTGGTTAGGCCACATTTGGAATACTGTGTCCAGTTCTGGTCACTGCAAACTCCCAGAAGGATGTGGAGGCTTTGGAGAGAGAGAGTACAGAAAAGGTTTACCAGGATGCTGCCTGGTATGGAGGGTATTAGCTATGAGGAGAGATTGAATAAACTGGGATTGTTCTCCCGAGAGAGACGGAGGCTGAGGGGCGACCTGATAGAAGTTTATAAAATTATGAGGGGTATCGATAGGGTGAACAGTTGGAGGCTTTGTCCCAGGGCAGAAATGACAATTACAAGGGGGGCACAGGTTCAAGGTGAGGAGGGGGAAAGGTTCAGTGGAGATGTGTTGGGGGGGGGAAGGTTTTTACACAGAGGGTGGTGGTGGCCTGGAATGCACTGCCAAGTGAGGCAGATACGTTAGCGACCTTTCAGGCTTATCTGGATAGGCACATGAACAGACGGGGTGTAGAAGGTAGGACACGTGATCGGTACAGGCTTGGGAGGGCCGAATGGCCTCTCCCCGTGCTGTATTGTGAGAGCAGCAGAGTCGGGGGCGGGTAAAGGGTTAAACCAAGACGCCCATCTTCCCTCGGAATCGAAACAGCCGTCCCCGATTGGAAGCTGCGAGGGAGGGTGGGGAAGGTTGGGAGGGGAGTTTAACCCAGGATCCTCAGGCTAATTCCTCTCCTGACAGAGAGTACATAGAACAGTACAGCACAGAACAGACCCCGCTAACGTATCTGCCTCACTTGGCAGTGCATTCCAGGCCACCACCACCCTCTGTGTAGAACAGGCCCTTCGGCCCTCGATGTTGTGCCGAGCAATGATCACCCTACTCAAACCCACGTATCCACCCTATACCCGTAACCCAACAACCCTCCCCCCTTAACCTTACTTTTTAGGACACTACGGGCAATTTAGCACGGCCAATCCACCTAACCCTCACATCTTTGGACTGTGGGAGGAAACCGGAGCACCCGGAGGAAACCCACGCACACAGGGGGAGGACGTGCAGACTCCGCACAGACAGTGACCCAGCCGGGAATCGAACCTGGGACCCTGGAGCTGTGAAGCATTTATGCTAACCACCATGCTACCGTGCTGCCCCGAATGCCGTGACATCTCGGCCTGAAAACGATGCTGGGAGGGGCGGTGGTAATTGAGGGATTAGTGCAGCTCCTGTGGGGCTGGTCCAGCCCACTGATCGTACAAAGTCTTACCTCAACCAATCCTGCCACTCCCTAAAGTCCACCAAGCACAAATAACAATCTATTCTGGGCCCACGCAGATGCTGAATTCAAAGCTGCAAACACAATAGACCGAATGCAGTGGGTGTTCCATCAAAACTGGGTTCGGCTTATCAGATTCCCCACACCCTCCAAGCTAACACCGACAAACACAAGGTTCCCACCCAATTCCTGCCTCGCACGCTCTCCAGGGACGGGTCCCACACACACTGACTCTCACTGGGGTACGGGTCCCACACACACTGACTCTCACTGGGGTCCCACACACACTGACTCTCACTGGGGTCCCACACACACTGACTCTCACTGGGGTACGGGTCCCACACACACTGACTCTCACTGGGGTCCCACACACACTGACTCTCACTGGGGTCCCACACACACTGACTCTCACTGGGGTCCCACACACACTGACTCTCACTGGGGTCCCACACACACTGACTCTCACTGGGGTACGGGTCCCACACACACTGACTCTCACTGGGGTACGGGTCCCACACACACTGACTCTCACTGGGGTACGTGTGCCCACACACACACTGACTCTCACTGGGGTACGGGTCCCACACACACTGACTCTCACTGGGGTCCCACACACACTGACTCTCACTGGGGTACGTGTGCCCACACACACTGACTCTCACTGGGGTCCCACACACACTGACTCTCACTGGGGTCCCACACACACTGACTCTCACTGGGGTACGGGTCCCACACACACTGACTCTCACTGGGGTACGGGTCCCACACACACTGACTCTCACTGGGGTACGGGTCCCACACACACTGACTCTCACTGGGGTACGGGTCCCACACACACTGACTCTCACTGGGGTAGGGGTCCCACACACACTGACTCTCCCTGGGGTACGGGTCCCACACACACTGACTCTCACTGGGGTCCCACACACACTGACTCTCACTGGGGTACGGGTCCCACACACACTGACTCTCACTGGGGTCCCACACACACTGACTCTCACTGGGGTCCCACACACACTGACTCTCACTGGGGTACGGGTCCCACACACACACTGACTCTCACTGGGGTACGGGTCCCACACACACTGACTCTCACTGGGGTCCCACACACACTGACTCTCACTGGGGTACGGGTCCCACACACACTGACTCTCACTGGGGTACGGGTCCCACACACACTGACTCTCACTGGGGTACGGGTCCTACACACACTGACTCTCACTGGGGTCCCACACACACTGACTCTCACTGGGGTACGGGTCCCACACTCACTGACTCTCACTGGGGTACGGGTCCCACACACACTGACTCTCACTGGGGTACGGGTCCCACACACACTGACTCTCACTGGGGTACGGGTCCCACACACACTGACTCTCACTGGGGTAGGGGTCCCACACACACTGACTCTCCCTGGGGTACGGGTCCCACACACACTGACTCTCACTGGGGTCCCACACACACTGACTCTCACTGGGGTACGGGTCCCACACACACTGACTCTCACTGGGGTCCCACACACACTGACTCTCACTGGGGTCCCACACACACTGACTCTCACTGGGGTACGGGTCCCACACACACACTGACTCTCACTGGGGTACGGGTCCCACACACACTGACTCTCACTGGGGTCCCACACACACTGACTCTCACTGGGGTACGGGTCCCACACACACTGACTCTCACTGGGGTACGGGTCCCACACACACTGACTCTCACTGGGGTACGGGTCCTACACACACTGACTCTCACTGGGGTCCCACACACACTGACTCTCACTGGGGTACGGGTCCCACACTCACTGACTCTCACTGGGGTACGGGTCCCACACACACTGACTCTCACTGGGGTACGGGTCCCACACACACTGACTCTCACTGGGGTACGGGTCCCACACACACTGACTCTCACTGGGGTCCCACACACACTGACTCTCACTAGGGTAGGGGTCCCACACACACTGACTCTCACTGGGGTACGGGTCCCACACACACTGACTCTCACTGGGGTCCCACACACACTGACTCTCACTGGGGTACGGGTCCCACACACACTGACTCTCACTGGGGTACGGGTCCCACACACACTGACTCTCACTGGGGTACGGGTCCCACACACACTGACTCTCACTGGGGTCCCACACACACTGACTCTCACTGGGGTACGGGTCCCACACACACTGACTCTCACTGGGGTACGGGTCCCACACACACTGACTCTCACTGGGGTACGGGTCCCACACACACTGACTCTCACTGGGGTCCCACACACACTGACTCTCACTGGGGTACGGGTCCCACACACACTGACTCTCACTGGGGTACGGGTCCCACACACACTGACTCTCACTGGGGTCCCACACACACTGACTCTCACTGGGGTACGGGTCCCACACACACTGACTCTCACTGGGGTCCCACACACACTGACTCTCACTGGGGTACGGGTCCCACACACACACTGACTCTCACTGGGGTACGGGTCCCACACACACTGACTCTCACTGGGGTCCCACACACACTGACTCTCACTGGGGTACGGGTCCCACACACACTGACTCTCACTGGGGTACGGGTCCCACACACACTGACTCTCACTGGGGTACGGGTCCTACACACACTGACTCTCACTGGGGTCCCACACACACTGACTCTCACTGGGGTACGGGTCCCACACACACTGACTCTCACTGGGGTCCCACACACACTGACTCTCACTGGGGTACGGGTCCCACACACACTGACTCTCACTGGGGTACGGGTCCCACACACACTGACTCTCACTGGGGTACGGGTCCCACACACACTGACTCTCACTGGGGTCCCACACACACTGACTCTCACTGGGGTACGGGTCCCACACACACTGACTCTCACTGGGGTACGGGTCCCACACACACTGACTCTCACTGGGGTCCCACACACACTGACTCTCAATGGGGTACGGGTCCCACACACACTGACTCTCACTGGGGTCCCACACACACTGACTCTCACTGGGGTACGGGTCCCACACACACTGACTCTCACTGGGGTACGGGTCCCACACACACTGACTCTCACTGGGGTACGGGTCCCACACACACTGACTCTCACTGGGGTCCCACACACACTGACTCTCACTGGGGTCCCACACACACTGACTCTCACTGGGGTCCCACACACACTGACTCTCACTGGGGTCCCACACACACTGACTCTCACTGGGGTCCCACACACACTGACTCTCACTGGGGTCCCACACACACTGACTCTCACTGGGGTCCCACACACACTGACTCTCACTGGGGTCCCACACACACTGACTCTCACTGGGGTCCCACACACTGACTCTCACTGGGGTACGGGTCCCACACACACTGACTCTCACTGGGGTCCCACACACACTGACTCTCACTGGGGTCCCACACACACTGACTCTCACTGGGGTCCCACACACACTGACTCTCACTGGGGTATGGGTCCCACACACACTGACTCTCACTGGGGTACGGGTCCCACACACACTGACTCTCACTGGGGTCCCACACACACTGACTCTCACTGGGGTCCCACACACACTGACTCTCACTGGGGTACGGGTCCCACACACACTGACTCTCACTGGGGTACGGGTCCCACACACACTGACTCTCACTGGGGTAGGGGTCCCACACACACTGACTCTCCCTGGGGTACGGGTCCCACACACACTGACTCTCACTGGGGTCCCACACACACTGACTCTCACTGGGGTACGGGTCCCACACACACTGACTCTCACTGGGGTCCCACACACACTGACTCTCACTGGGGTCCCACACACACTGACTCTCACTGGGGTACGGGTCCCACACACACACTGACTCTCACTGGGGTACGGGTCCCACACACACTGACTCTCACTGGGGTCCCACACAC
The DNA here is from genome assembly GCF_902713615.1 of Scyliorhinus canicula. Classification (NCBI taxonomy): domain Eukaryota; kingdom Metazoa; phylum Chordata; class Chondrichthyes; order Carcharhiniformes; family Scyliorhinidae; genus Scyliorhinus; species Scyliorhinus canicula. The sequence continues at coordinate 11,118,331 of NC_052175.1, read as the reverse complement.
ACTGACTCTCACTGGGGTACGGGTCCCACACACACTGACTCTCACTGGGGTACGGGTCCCACACACACTGACTCTCACTGGGGTACGGGTCCTACACACACTGACTCTCACTGGGGTCCCACACACACTGACTCTCACTGGGGTACGGGTCCCACACTCACTGACTCTCACTGGGGTACGGGTCCCACACACACTGACTCTCACTGGGGTACGGGTCCCACACACACTGACTCTCACTGGGGTACGGGTCCCACACACACTGACTCTCACTGGGGTAGGGGTCCCACACACACTGACTCTCCCTGGGGTACGGGTCCCACACACACTGACTCTCACTGGGGTCCCACACACACTGACTCTCACTGGGGTACGGGTCCCACACACACTGACTCTCACTGGGGTCCCACACACACTGACTCTCACTGGGGTCCCACACACACTGACTCTCACTGGGGTACGGGTCCCACACACACACTGACTCTCACTGGGGTACGGGTCCCACACACACTGACTCTCACTGGGGTCCCACACACACTGACTCTCACTGGGGTACGGGTCCCACACACACTGACTCTCACTGGGGTACGGGTCCCACACACACTGACTCTCACTGGGGTACGGGTCCTACACACACTGACTCTCACTGGGGTCCCACACACACTGACTCTCACTGGGGTACGGGTCCCACACTCACTGACTCTCACTGGGGTACGGGTCCCACACACACTGACTCTCACTGGGGTACGGGTCCCACACACACTGACTCTCACTGGGGTACGGGTCCCACACACACTGACTCTCACTGGGGTCCCACACACACTGACTCTCACTAGGGTAGGGGTCCCACACACACTGACTCTCACTGGGGTACGGGTCCCACACACACTGACTCTCACTGGGGTCCCACACACACTGACTCTCACTGGGGTACGGGTCCCACACACACTGACTCTCACTGGGGTACGGGTCCCACACACACTGACTCTCACTGGGGTACGGGTCCCACACACACTGACTCTCACTGGGGTCCCACACACACTGACTCTCACTGGGGTACGGGTCCCACACACACTGACTCTCACTGGGGTACGGGTCCCACACACACTGACTCTCACTGGGGTACAGTTCCACACACACTGACTCTCACTGGGGTACAGTTCCACACACACTGACTCTCACTGGGGTACAGGTCCCACACACACTGACTCTCACTGGGGTACGGGTCCCACACACACTGACTCTCACTGGGGTACGGGTCCCACACACACTGACTCTCACTGGGGTACGGGTCCCACACACACTGACTCTCACTGGGGTCCCACACACACTGACTCTCACTGGGGTACGGGTCCCACACACACTGACTCTCACTGGGGTACGGGTCCCACACACACTGACTCTCACTGGGGTCCCACACACACTGACTCTCACTGGGGTACGGGTCCCACACACACTGACTCTCACTGGGGTCCCACACACACTGACTCTCACTGGGGTACGGGTCCCACACACACACTGACTCTCACTGGGGTACGGGTCCCACACACACTGACTCTCACTGGGGTCCCACACACACTGACTCTCACTGGGGTACGGGTCCCACACACACTGACTCTCACTGGGGTACGGGTCCCACACACACTGACTCTCACTGGGGTACGGGTCCTACACACACTGACTCTCACTGGGGTCCCACACACACTGACTCTCACTGGGGTACGGGTCCCACACACACTGACTCTCACTGGGGTCCCACACACACTGACTCTCACTGGGGTACGGGTCCCACACACACTGACTCTCACTGGGGTACGGGTCCCACACACACTGACTCTCACTGGGGTACGGGTCCCACACACACTGACTCTCACTGGGGTCCCACACACACTGACTCTCACTGGGGTACGGGTCCCACACACACTGACTCTCACTGGGGTACGGGTCCCACACACACTGACTCTCACTGGGGTCCCACACACACTGACTCTCAATGGGGTACGGGTCCCACACACACTGACTCTCACTGGGGTCCCACACACACTGACTCTCACTGGGGTCCCACACACACTGACTCTCACTGGGGTCCCACACACACTGACTCTCACTGGGGTCCCACACACACTGACTCTCACTGGGGTCCCACACACACTGACTCTCACTGGGGTCCCACACACACTGACTCTCACTGGGGTCCCACACACACTGACTCTCACTGGGGTCCCACACACACTGACTCTCACTGGGGTCCCACACACTGACTCTCACTGGGGTACGGGTCCCACACACACTGACTCTCACTGGGGTCCCACACACACTGACTCTCACTGGGGTCCCACACACACTGACTCTCACTGGGGTCCCACACACACTGACTCTCACTGGGGTACGGGTCCCACACACACTGACTCTCACTGGGGTACGGGTCCCACACACACTGACTCTCACTGGGGTCCCACACACACTGACTCTCACTGGGGTCCCACACACACTGACTCTCACTGGGGTACGGGTTCCACACACACTGACTCTCACTGGGGTCCCACACACACTGACTCTCACTGGGGTACGGGTCCCACACACACTGACTCTCACTGGGGTACGGGTCCCACACACACTGACTCTCACTGGGGTCCCACACACACTGACTCTCACTGGGGTCCCACACACACTGACTCTCACTGGGGTCCCACACACACTGACTCTCACTGGGGTACGGGTCCCACACACACTGACTCTCACTGGGGTACGGGTCCCACACACACTGACTCTCACTGGGGTACGGGTCTCACACACACTGACTCTCACTGGGGTCCCACACACACTGACTCTCACTGGGGTACGGGTCCCACACACACTGACTCTCACTGGGGTACGGGTCCCACACACACTGACTCTCACTGGGGTACGGGTCCCACACACACTGACTCTCACTGGGGTAGGGGTCCCACACACACTGACTCTCACTGGGGTCCCACACACACTGACTCTCACTGGGGTCCCACACACACTGACTCTCACTGGGGTCCCACACACACTGACTCTCACTGGGGTACGGGTCCCACACACACTGACTCTCACTGGGGTACGGGTCCCACACACACTGACTCTCACTGGGGTCCCACACACACTGACTCTCACTGGGGTCCCACACACACTGACTCTCACTGGGGTCCCACACACACTGACTCTCACTGGGGTCCCACACACACTGACTCTCACTGGGGTCCCTCACACACTGACTCTCACTGGGGTCCCACACACACTGACTCTCACTGGGGTACGGGTCCCACACACACTGACTCTCACTGGGGTACGGGTCCCACACACACTGACTCTCACTGGGGTCCCACACACACTGACTGTCACTGGGGTCCCACACACACTGACACTCACTGGGTTACGGGTCCCACACACACTGACTCTCACTGGGGTACGGGTCCCACACACACTGACTCTCACTGGGGTACGGGTCCCACACACACTGACTCTCACTGGGGTCCCACACACACTGACTCTCACTGGGGTCCCACACACACTGACTCTCACTGGGGTACGGGTCCCACACACACTGACTCTCACTGGGATACGGGTCCCACACACGCTGACTCTCACTGGGGTCCCACACACACTGACTCTCACTGGGGTCCCACACACACTGGCTCTCACTGGGGTACGGGTCCCACACACACTGACTCTCACTGGGGTCCCACACACACTGACTCTCACTGGGGTACGGGTCCCACACACACTGACTCTCACTGGGGTACGGGTCCCACACACACTGACTCTCACTGGGGTACGGGTCCCACACACACTGACTCTCACTGGGGTACGGGTCCCACTCACACTGACTCTCACTGGGGTCCCACACACACTGACTCTCACTGGGGTACGGGTCCCACTCACACTGACTCTCACTGGGGTACGGGTCCCACTCACGCTGACTCTCACTGGGGTACGGGTCCCACTCACACTGACTCTCACTGGGGTACGTGTCCCACACACACTGACTCTCACTGGGGTACGGGTCCCACTCACACTGACTCTCACTGGGGTACGTGTCCCACACACACTGAGGACCGAGGTTCAATCCCGGCCCCGGGTCACTGTCCGTGTGGAGTTTGACCATGGCTCATTCGAGGTTCGCCCATTCTCCCCGTGTCTGCGTGGGTCTCACCCCCACAACCCAAAGATGTGCAGGGTCGGTGGATTGGGCGTGCCAACGTTGGCAATCTGTGTGTCAGGTATGTAAAGGTAGACGGACAGGTTAATCGGCTGACAAAAAGGCAAATGGGACACACGCCTTAATCAGTCGAGGCATCGATTACAAAAGCAGGATTTGTCGACTTTCGCGACAGCAAAACTGGCTTCGATCCTGGACCGATTCAGCGACTGTGGACGGGCTAGAACCGGCGCTGCGTGGAACAGAATCTATTCCAGTGAGAAATGGTGCAAGATTCACCGGGTCCATGATCGACACTCGGGAGGCTGACAAGCTGCAGCCGCACACACACATTACACTCCCCACACACACTTATCCCAGCCGCACACACACATTACACTCCCCACACACACTCATCCCAGCCCCACACACACATTACACTCCCCACACACACTCATCCCAGGCGCACACACACATTACACTCCCCACACACACTCATCCCAGCCGCACACACACATTACACTCCCCACACACACTCATCCCAGCCACACACACACATTACACTCCCCACACACACTCATCCCAGCCGCACACACACATTACACTCCCCACACACACTCATCCCAGCCGCACACACATTACACTCCCCACACACACTCATCCCAGCCGCACACACACATTACACTCCCCACACACACTCATCCCAGCCGCACACACACATTACACTCCCCTCACACACTCATCCCAGCCACACACACACATTACACTCCCCACACACACCCCAGCCACACACACACATTACACTCCCCACACACACACATCCCAGACACACACACACATTACACTCCCCACACACACTCATCCCAGCCGCACACACACATTACACTCCCCACACACACTCATCCCAGCCGCGCACACACATTACACTCCCCACATACACTCATCCCAGCCACACACACACAGTACACTCCCCACACACACTCATCCCAGCCGCGCACACACATTACACTCCCCACACACACTCATCCCAGCCCCACACACACATTACACTCCCCACACACACTCATCCCAGGCGCACACACACATTACACTCCCCACACACACTCATCCCAGCCGCACACACACATTACACTCCCCACACACACTCATCCCAGCCGCACACACACATTACACTCCCCACACACACTCATCCCAGCCGCACACACACATTACACTCCCCACACACACTCATCCCAGCCGCACACACATTACACTCCCCACACACACTCATCCCAGCCGCACACACACATTACACTCCCCACACACACTCATCCCAGCCGCACACACACATTACACTCCCCTCACACACTCATCCCAGCCACACACACACATTACACTCCCCACACACACCCCAGCCACACACACACATTACACTCCCCACACACACACATCCCAGACACACACACACATTACACTCCCCACACACACTCATCCCAGCCGCACACACACATTACACTCCCCACACACACTCATCCCAGCCGCGCACACACATTACACTCCCCACATACACTCATCCCAGCCACACACACACAGTACACTCCCCACACACACTCATCCCAGCCGCGCACACACATTACACTCCCCACACACACTCATCCCAGCCGCACACACATTACACTCCCCGCACACACTCATCCCAGCCGCACACACACATTACACTCCCCACACACACTCATCCCAGCCGCACACACACATTACACTCCCCACACACACTCATCCCAGCCGCACACACACATTACACTCCTCACACACACTTATCCCAGCCACACACACACATTACACTCCCCACACACACTCATCCCAGCCCCACACACACATTACACTCCCCACACACACTCATCCCAGCCACACACACACATTACACTCCCCACACACACTCATCCCAGCCCCACACACACATTACACTCCCCACACACACTCATCCCAGCCCCACACACACATTACACTCTCCACACACACTCGTCCCAGACGCACACACACATTAAACTCCCCACACACACTCATCCCAGCCGCACACACACATTACACTCCCCACACACACTCATCCCAGCCGCACACACACATTACACACCCCACACACACTCATCCCAGCCGCACACACATTACACTCCCCACACACACTCATCACAGCCCCACACACACACATTACACTCCCCCCACACACACTCATCCCAGCCCCACACATACATTACACTCCCCACACACACTCATCCCAGCCCCACACACACACATTACACTCCCCACACACACTCATCCCAGCCGCACACACACATTACACTCCCCACACACACTCATCCCAGCCGCACACACACATTACACTCCCCACACACACTCATCCCAGCCCCACACACATTACACTCCCCACACACACTCATCCCAGCCGCACACACACATTACACTCCCCACACACACTCATCCCAGCCCCACACACATTACACTCCCCACACACACTCATCCCAGCCCCACACACACATTACACTCCCCACACACACTCATCCCAGCTGCACACACACATTACACTCCCCACACACACTCATCCCAGCCCCACACACACACATTACACTCCCCACACACACTCATCCCAGCCCCGCACACACACATTACACTCCCCACACACACTCATCCCAGCCGCACACACATTACACTCCCCACACACACTCATCCCAGCCGCACACACACATTACACCCCACACACACTCATCCCAGCCGCACACACACATTACACTCCCCCCACACACTCATCCCAGCCCCACACACATTACACTCCCCACACACACTCATCCCAGTCGCACACACACATTACACTCCCCACACACACTCATCCCAGCCGCACACACACATTACACTCCCCACACACACTCATCCCAGCCCCACACACACACATTACACTCCCCACACACACTCATCCCAGCCCCGCACACACACATTACACTCCCCACACACACTCATCCCAGCCGCACACACATTACACTCCCCACACACACTCATCCCAGCCGCACACACACATTACACTCCCCCCACACACTCATCCCAGCCCCACACACATTACACTCCCCACACACACTCATCCCAGTCGCACACACACATTACACTCCCCACACACACTCATCCCAGCCGCACACACATTACACTCCCCACACACACTCATCCCAGCCCCGCACACACACATTACACTCCCCACACACACTCATCCCAGCCACACACACATTACCCTCCCCACACACACTCATCCCAGCCACACACACACATTACACTCCCCACACACACTCATCCCAGCCGCACACACATTACACTCCCCACACACACTCATCCCAGCCGCACACACACATTACACTCCCCACACACACTCATCCCAGCCGCACACACACATTACACTCCCCCCACACACACTCATCCCAGCCAACACGATGTCTCTGGTTGGGCTGAAGCGCGCCCATCTGTGATGGGTCAGCTGGGACCAGAGGGCCCCCACCCCCCCAGAGTAACCATGGCGACTATCCGGGTCCTTTCCCGAGCAGAACGTTTATGGATGTGAATTCGGGAAAAATGTGAGGGAGTGCACTTTGATGGGTCTAACATCGAGGGGAAAATATTCCGTAAATGGCAAAACTCTGAGGAATATAGAAAGTCAGAGAGATCTGGGCGTGCAGGTCCACAGATCTTTGAACGCGGCAACACCAGCGGACAAGGTGGTCAAGAAAGCAGACGGAATGCTCGCCTTCATTGGACGGGGCATCGAGTATAGAAACTGGCAAGTCAGGCTGCAGTTGTATAGAACCTCGGTAAGGCCGCACTTGGAATATTGCGCACAATTCTGGCCGCCACACTACCAGAAGGATGTGGAGGCTTTGGAGAGGGGGCAGAGGAGGTTTCCCAGGATGTTGCCTGGTCTGGAGGGTGTTAGCTCTGCGGAGGGGCTGAATAGACTCTGACTGTTTTCATTAGAAAGACGGAGGCTGAGGGGCGGCCTGATAGAGGGCTACAAGATTATGAGGGGCATGGATAGAGTGGAGGGGCAGGCACTCTTTCCCAGGGTGGAGGGGTCACCAGGGGGCGTAGGTTAAAGGTCCGTGGGGCAAAGTTTAGAGGAGATGTGTGAGGCAGGTTTTTTACACAGAGGGTGGTGAGTGCCTGGAACACGTTGCCAGGGGGAGGCTGTGGAAGCAGATACATTAACGGCGTTCAAAAGGCATCTTGACAAACACATGGACAGGACGGGGATAGAGGGATACGGCACAAGGAAGGGCTGAGGGTTTGGGCCAAGGGTGGTATCATGGCCGGTACAGGCTGGGAGGGCCGAAGGGCCTGATCCTGGGCTGGATTGTTCTTTGTTCTTTGAATGCTCACTCAAAGTGACTATCTGCACAGACCAGCGATATCGGGGGCTAGAGAGGACACATGCCGCTCGGTGTTCGCTACACGGACTGACGGAGTCCATTGTATCTGACAGCCACACCGGGTCTACCCTACGTCCAATGGCTTGTCCCACTCTCCCCCCCCCCCCCCCCCGCCCCATGCCCCCCACCACCACCCTAGGGGTCAAACCCTCCAATTGCTGATGGGCACATTTGGATTGGGTGTCCCCGAGCTTGGCAGGGAGGACGGAGGCACGTCAGACCTCCCAGGGGAGTGGGCGTGCCACGCTAGAGGGGGCGACAGATCCTTCCGGGTTGGGGGTTGGGGGGGGGGGGGGGGGGGAGGGAGATCCGGCTTTGGTCCGTACCTCCTCCTCGGGGACCACTGTGCTTAGCCGGGCGGATTGTCAGGGGCCCCGGGGTAAGCTGATGACTTTATTCAATGGGGTAGCAGGGGCCCCGAGGGATGGAGTGGCCTCGTCCGGTTCCTGATTCGTACGGGGGTGGGCAACTGTTCCATCGAGGTGAAAGGGGACTGGAGGCCTTTCCAGGCGGCTGAAATCTCAACACCGTGAGCCGCAGGCGACTCCCTCCCGTCTCCCCATCGCCAATGACGCTTCCGTTGGCAGGGTCGGCTGATTCACCGCCACCAGCTGGTCCACCCAGTCGCCCCCTCCTCCGCCCAGCGACGTTGGCTAAGTGTAGGCCGCAGGCCTGAGTGGCAGCCCGTGAGCACGGGGCCTCAGCTCGAGCTGGTGGACAGAAACCACGCCTCGCGGTATTCCCGGGGGTGGGGCGAAGTAAACGGCAAAGGGGTGTCCGAGAAACTCCACAAAAAGAAGACGTTTGTTCAGCGTAACGTCCGTGTCGGGCACAGGACATCTGCTGACCCGTGAAGCCCGAGCAACCCAATCAACACTCGGGGAACAATCAAACCCAACTGGGTGACTCCCAGGGCAGGGTTAGAACACTCCCCTCCCTCCCTCCCCCCTGGACTCCCGGAACGTCCGACTCCCTGAATATCGGAACCTCTGGACTCGGGACCTCCTTCACCCTCAGCACCTCTGGCATGGCGTCCAGGAGCCCACCCCCTCTCCCCTCTGCCAGAACCCCTTCAGTTTCGGACAGGCCCAGACAGGTGATTCACCGGCCGGACCTCTCCTCCGACCCCCCCTCCAAGACCCTGCTCATCCGCGGCACCTTCGTCTGCGCCCCGTCGACCACTTGGAACCGGATACGGCCGGCCCTGGCACACGGCCAGGGACACATTCACCCTCCACGGGGCCTCCTCCCACATCCCGGCCTCCAACGGAAGGGGACTGAACTGCGGCTAACGAACCACCCCCCCCCCCCCCCCCCCCCCCCCCCCCCCCGGGGAGTTTTCGCTCCAGATTTTATACAGTACTGATTCAGTCAGGATTCACATGCAAAAAGCAATCTCGGGTCTTTGAGGAGGTAACAAGGAAGTTAGACAAGGGAGAACCAGTGGACGTGATTTATTTAGATTTCCAGAGGGCCTTTGACAAGGTGTCGCATAGGAGGCTGTTAAACCAGCCCATGTTCAGGGTAAGATCCTGGCATGGACAGAGGATTGGCTGACTGGCAGAAGGCAGGGAGTGGGGATAAAGGGGCCTTTTTCAGGATGGCAGTCGGTGGCTAGTGGGTGTGCCTCAGGGATCTGTGCTGGGACCACAATGTTTCCCAATATACATTAATGATCTGGAAGAAGGAACTGAAGGCACTGTTGCTAAGTTTGCAGATGATACAAAGATCTGTAGAGGAACAGGTAATATTGAGGAAGCAAGGGGGCTGCAGAAGGACTTGGACAGGCTAGGAGAGCGGGCAATGAAGTGGCTGATGGAATACAATGTGGAAAGGTGTGAGGTTAGGCACTTTGGAAGGAGGAATGGAGGCACAGATTATTTTCCAAATGGCTGAAGAAATCAGAAGCACAAAGGGACTTGGGAGTCCTTGTTCACGATTCTCTTAAGGTTAACGTGCAGGTTCAGTCGGCAGTCAGGAAGGTAAATGCAATGTTAGCATTCATGTCGAGAGGGCTAGAATACAAGAGCAGGGATGGACTTCTGAGGCTGTATAAGGCTCTGCTCAGACCCCATTTGGAGTATTGTGAGCAGTTTAGGGCCCCGTATCTAAGGAAGGATGTGCTGGGGCCTTGGAAAGGGTCCAGAGGAGGTTCACAAGAATGATCTCTGGAATGAAGAGCTTGTCGTATGAGGAACGGTTGAGGACTCTGGGTCTGTACTCGTTGGGAGTTTAGAAGGATATGGGGGGATCTTATTGAAACCTACAGGATACTGTGAGGCCTGGATAGAGTGGACGTGGAGAGGATGTTTCCACTTGTAGGAAAAACTAGAAGCAGAGGACACAGTCTCAGACGAAAGGGACCATCCTTTAAAACAGAGATGCAGAGGAATTTCTTCAGCCAGAGGGGGTTGAATCTGTGGAACTCTTTGCCGCAGAAGGCTGTGGAGGCCAATTCACTGAGTGTCTTTAAGACAGAGGTAGATAGGTTCTTGATCAATAAGGGTTTCATGTGAGAGTACCTTTGCGAAATGGGTGTTTAAGAAATGTAACTTTAAGAAATGGGGTATCAGTGATGTCAGAGAGTGGGTGGAGCTGTCAGCTTTTTACTTTTGTTTTAGGCTGCTTGCTGCCGGGTGTGTTTTTGTTTCGTTTTCAGTGTTGGAGCTGAAGCCAGACAGAGCAGGTGTACTGCTGATCTCTCTGCCGTCAAAAGACTATCTCTTGATCATTTGGTGAATTCAGAATTATAAATGTTCTCAGGAGTGAATGTTAACCTGATGTGCTTCTGTTGAAAGGTTATGTTTTTTGATAGTCTTCTGGATGTTAAAAGGACAGCTTAAGAATTACTTTGTGTTGTATTCTTTGGGGGTTGTATTTGAATCGATGGTTGCTAAGATGTTCGCTATGTTTTAAAAAGGTTAACTTGAGTTCATGGAATAAACGTTGTTTTGCTTTAAAAAAATACTTTTCCATTTCTGCTGTGCCTGTAGAGTGGGCTGTGTGCTCCCCATACCGCAAACTGTGGGTCAGGTGAACTCTATGATACACTTTGGGGTTCTCTAAACCCTGGGCCATAACAAGGGGATCAGGGGGAATGGGGAGAAGGCAGGAGATTAGGGATAAGAAAAATATCAGCCATGGTTGAATGGCGGAGCAGACTCGATGGGCCGAGTGGCCTAATTCTGCTCCTATGTCTTAAGGTCTTGTGGTCTAACAGTGCCCAACAGTCTTCCCAGCACAAATCCTGAAGCTCCAGCAGCACCGTCAATAGCCGTGGGAAAATACCAATGTCATCCATCCCATAATCCCAACCATCACGGAACTTTCAAAATCAAGTCCACACACGTAAACCCTGGCGACAATCCGAAAGGACGGCGGGAAAAACTTCAATAAGGCCTCCGACGGTTCCACTTCATCCTCGTCGCCAACGAGGCGAACGGCAAAGGGGGAGTGGGAAGGGTTAGTAAGATGGACGTTTATTGAGCGTAGCAGCAGTGTTTCCACAGGAGCCGGTTACACCCCTCAGGGTCCTCGCCCCTTCCTGTTATCCAAATCCTGATGAACTCACAGCCCAGTCAGAATTCGGGGACAACCATCCCAGTTGGATGAGTCCCAGGCAGGGTGATAACAGGGGAAAATCCCCCCACCCCACCCCTGTGATCGAAACCCCGCCAGTTTCGCCACCTCAGGCACCTTCCTAAGTATTGGTTTCAAAGGTGGCGAAGGTTTCATCCTCACCCGGACCTTTCCGGCCCTCCCCGCTTTCGGGTTGACGAAATTCCCCCTTGAATCCCTTCCAATCTTCCCGCCAGTTACTTTGAAACCGCTCCCCCAACCCCCCTCGGGGTGGTTTATTTGATTCAATCCTTCAGATGGAACTGCCTCCTGTTGACAGCCCAGGGCATTCACCCCTGTTACCCATGCTGTTGTTCCTCTTCCACACGAGCCTCCTCTTCCTGTTCTGCCCCCCCCCCCACGTCACCTCACCCCCATCACCATATCCATCCATTTCTCTCCCCCTCGTCTTTATCCTGTCCCCCTCAACCCCCCCCCCCCCCTTCAATTTATCTCAGCTATTTCCCCTCAAACATTCCCTGTGGGAGCGAGTCCCACATTCTCCCCCACTCCGTATCGGAGTGAGTCCCACATTCTCCCCCTCTCCGTATCGGAGTGAGTCCCACATTCTCCCCCACTCCCCGTGGCAGCGAGTCCCACATTCTCCCCCCACTCCCTGTGGGAGCGAGTCCCACATTCTCCCCCACTCTCCGTGGGAGCGAATCCCACGTTCTCCCCACTCCCCGTGGGAGCGAGTCCCACATTCTCCCCCCACTCCCTGTGGGAGCGAGTCCCACATTCTCCCCCACTCCCTGTGAGAGCGAGTCCCACATTCTCCCCCACTCCCTGTGGGAACAAGTCCCACATTCTCCCCACTCCTGGGAGCAAGTCCCACATTCTCCCCCACTCCCTGTGGGAGCGAGTCCCACATTCTCCCCCCATCCCTGTGGGAGCGAGTCCCACATTCTCCCTCACTCCCTGTGGGAGTGAGTCCCACATTCTCCCCACTCCCTGTGGGAGTGAGTCCCACATTATCCCCCACTCCCTGTGGGAGCGAGTCCCACATTCTCCCCCACTCCCTCTGGAAGCCAGTCCCACATTCTCCCCCACTCCCTGTGGGAGCGAGTCCCACATTCTCTGCCACTCCCTGTGGGAGCGAGTCCCACATTCTCCCCACTCCCCGTGGGAGCGAGTCCCACATTCTCCCCCACTCCCTGTGGGAGCGAGTCCCACATTCTCCCCCACTCTCCGTGGGAGCGAGTCCCACATTCTCCCCCACTCCCTGTGGGAGCGAGTCCCACATTCTCCCCCACTCCCTGTGGGAGCCAGTCCCACATTCTCCCCCACTCCCTGTGGGAGCCAGTCCCACATTCTCCCCCACTCCCTGTGGGAGCGAGTCCCACATTCTCCCCCACTCCCTGTGGGAGCGAGTCCCACATTCTCCCCCACTCCCTGTGGGAGTGAGTCCCACATTCTCCCACGCTCCCTGTGGGAGCGAGTCCCACATTCTCCCCCACTCCCTGTGAGAGCGAATACCACATTCTCCCCACTCCTGGGAGCAAGTCCCACATTCTCCCCACTCCCTGTGGGAGCGAGTCCCACATTCTCCCCACTCCCCGTTGGAGCGAGTCCCACATTCTCCCCCACTCCCTGTGGGAGCGAGTCCCACATTCTCCCCCACTCCCTGTGAGAGCGAATCCCACATTCTCCCCACTCCATGGAGCAAGTCCCACATTCTCCCCACTCCCTGTGGGAGCGAGTCCCACATTCTCCCTCACTCCCTGTGGGAGCGAGTCCCACATTCTCCCCACTCCATGGAGCAAGTCCCACATTCTCCCCACTCCCTGTGGGTGTGAGTCCCACATTCTCCCCCACTCCCTGTGGGAGTGAGTCTCACATTCTCCCCACTCCATGGAGCAAGTCCCACATTCTCCCCACTCCCTGTGGGTGTGAGTCCCACATTCTCCCCCACTCCCTGTGGGAGTGAGTCTCACATTCTCCCCACTCCATGGAGCAAGTCCCACATTCTCCCCACTCCCTGTGGGAGCGAGTCCCACATTCTCCCCCACTCCCTGCGGGAGCGAGTCCCACATTCTCCCCCACTCCTGGGAGCCAGTCCCACATTCTCCCCCACTCCCTGTGGGCACGAGTCCCACATTCTCCCCCACTCCTGGGAGCCAGTCCCACATTCTCCCCCACTCCCTGTGGGAGCGAGTCCCACATTCTCCCCACTCCCTGTGGGAGCGAGTCCCACATTCTCCCCCACTCTCCGTGGGAGCGAGTCCCACATTCTCCCCTCACTCCCGTAGGAGCGAGTCCCACATTCTCCCCCACTCCCCGTGGGAGCGAGTCCCACATTCTCCCCATTCCCCGTGGGAGCCAGTCCCACATTCTCCCCCACGCCCTGTTGGGAGCCGCGCTCATCCAGGCAAGTGGAGAGTCTCCCATCGCCCTCTTGTCTTGTGTCCTTGTCGATGGTGGACAGGCTTTGGCGGGGGGGGGGGGGGGGGTCAGGAGGTGAGTTACTCTCCGCAGGATTCCCAGCCTCTAACCTGCTCTGGCAGCCGCAGTATTTATTTGGCTGGGTCCCGATCTGTGGGGTTGGGGAACGAACAGCAATATCAAAC